>NW_027521249.1:0-104994 GCF_052094955.1 Ictidomys tridecemlineatus
TTACCTGAAAGAATCATCAAGATTGGGTGAAAAAATGTTTGCTGAGATTTCAGGCAACTCGTAGTTTTTTGGAAGCTTGGCAACCCCTTTCCATGAAAGTGATTTTCGCCACTCTCTGGTTAGGGCTACATCAACAGCAAACAAACCATAGAGATAGAACTTGAAACTGCTTTATTGTGTCAATTTTCAAAGAGCTAGCACAAACCGTGTTTGATTTAGAGGTCCAAATATATGTATCCCTATAGGAGAAAACAGAGTGAAACCTAAAAATGAAAACGGTTACTGCAAACGAACGGTTTAACCTAGAAGAACGAAATTTGGTGAGCCAAGTGGTTTTGGTGAACTGATCATTACCTGAAAGAATCATCAAGTTTGGGTGAAAAAATGTTGGCTGAGATTTCAGGCAACTCGTAGTTTTTTGGAAGCTTGGCAACCCCTTTCCATGAAAGTGATTTTCGCCACTCTCTGCTTAGGGCTACATCAACAGCAAACAAACCATAGAGATAGAACTTGAGACTGCTTTATTGTGTCAAGTTTCAAAGAGCTAGCACAAACCGTGTTTGATTTAGAGTTCCAAATACATGTATCCCTATAGGAGAAAACAGAGTGAAACCGAAAAATGAAAACGGTTACTGCAAACGAACGGTTTAACCTAGAAGAACGAAATTTGGTGAGCCAAGTGGTTTTAGTGTACTGATCATTACCTGAAAGAATCATCAAGATTGGGTGAAAAAATGTTGGCTGAGATTTCAGGCAACTGGTAGTTTTTTGGAAGCTTGGCAAACCCTTTTCATGAAAGTGATTTTCGCCACTCTCTTCTTAGGGATACAACCACAGCAAACAAATCATAGAGATAGAACTTGAAACTGCTTTATTGTGTCAAGTTTCAAAGAGCTAGCACAAACCGTGTTTGATTTAGAGTTCCAAATACATGTATCCCTATTGGAGAAAACAGAGTGAAACCTAAAAATGAAAACGGTTACTGCAAACGAACGGTTTAACCTAGAAGAACGAAATTTGGTGATCCAAGTGGTTTTGGTGTACTGATCATTACCTGAAAGAATCATCAAGTTTGGGTGAAAAAATGTTGGCTCAGATTTCATGCAACTTGTAATTTTTTGGAAGCTTGGCAACCCGTTTCCATGAAAGTGATTTTCGCCAGTCTCTGCTTAGGGCTACATGAACAGCAAGCAAACCATAGAGATAGAACGTGAATCTGCTTTATTGTGTCAAGTTTCAAAGAGCCAGCACAAACCGTGTTTGATTTAGAGTTCCAAATACATGTATCCCTACAGGAGAAAAGAGAGTAAAACCTAAAAATGAAACAGTTACTGCAAACGAACGGTTTAACCTAGAAGAACGAAATTTGGTGAGCCAAGTGGATTTGGTGTACTGATCATTATCGGAAAGTATCATCAAGATTGGGGTGAAAAAATATTGGCTGAGATTTCAGGCAACTTGTAATTTTTTGGAAGCTTGCCAACCCCTTTCCATGAAAGTGATTTTCGCCACTCTCTGCTTAGGGCTACATCAACAGCAAACAAACCATAGAGATAGAACTTGAAACTGCTTTATTGTGTTAAGTATCAAAGAGCTAGCACAAACCGTGTTTGATTTAGAGTTCCAAATACATGTATCCCTATAGGAGAAAACAGAGTGAAAACTAAAAATGAAAACGGTTACTGCAAACGAACGGTTTAACCTAGAAGAACGAAATTTGGTGAGCCAAGTGGTTTTGGTGTACTGATCATTACCTGAAAGAATCATCAAGATTGGGTGAAAAAATGTTGGCTGAGATTTCAGGCAACTCATAGTTTTTGGAAACTTGGCAACCCGTTTCAATGAAAGTGATTTTCGCCAATCTCTGCTTAGGGCTACATCAACAGCAAACAAACCATAGAGATAGAAGATGAAACTGCTTTATTGTGTCAATTTTCAAAGAGCTAGCACAAACCGTGTTTAATTTAGAGTTCCAAATACATGTATCCCTATAGGAGAAAAAAGAGTGAAACCTAAAAATGAAAACGGTTACTGCAAACGAACGGTTTAACCTAGAACGAAATTTGGTGACCCAAGTGGTTTTGGTGTACTGATCATTATCTGAAACAGTCATCAAGATTGGGTGAAAAAAATGTTGGCTGAGATTTCAGGCAACTTGTAGTTTTTTGGAAGCTTAGCAACCCCTTTCCATGAAAGTGATTTTCTCCAGTCTCTGCTTAGGGCTACATCAACAGCAAACAAACCATACAGATAGAACATGAAACTGCTTTATTGTGTCAACTTTCAAAGAGCTAGCACAAACCTTGTTTGATTTAGAGTTCCAAATACATGTATTTCTATAGGAGAAAACAGAGTGAAACCTAAAAATGAAAACGGTTACTGCAAACGAACGGTTTAACCTAGAAGAACGAAATTTGGTGAGCCAAGTGGTTTTGGTGTACTGATCATTATCTGAAGGAATCATCAAGATTGGGTGAAAAAATGTTGGCTGAGATTTCAGGCAACTTGTAGTTTTTTGGAAGCTTGGCAACCCCTTTCCATGAAAGTGATTTCTGCCAGTCTCTGCTTAGGGCTACATCAACAGCAAACAATCCATAGAGATAGAACTTGAAACTGCTTTATTGTGTCAAGTTTCAAAGAGCTAGCACAAACCGTGTTTTATTTAGAGTTCCAAATACATGTATCCCTATAGGAGAAAACAGAGTGAAACCTAAAAATGAAAACGGTTACTGCAAACGAACGGTTTAACCTAGAAGAACGAAATTTGGTGAGCCAAGTGGTTTTGGTGTACTGATCATTATCTGACAGAATCATCAAGATTGGGTGAAAAAATGTTGGCTGAGATTTCAGGCAACTTGTAGTTTTTGTAAGCTTGGCAACCCCTTTCCATGAAAGTGATTTTCGCCAGTCTCTGCTTAGGGCTACATCAACAGCAAACAAACCATAGAGATAGAACTTGAAACTGCTTTATTGGGTCAAGTTTCTAAGAGCTAACACAAACCGTGTTTGATTTAGAGTTCCAAATACATGTATCCCTATAGGAGAAAACAGAGTGAAACCTAAAAATGAAAACGGTTACCGCAAACGAACGGTTTAACCTAGAAGAACGAAATTTGGTGAGCCAAGTGGTTTTGGTGTACTGATCATTATCTGAAAGAATCATCAAGATTGGGTGAAAAAATGTTGGCTGAGATTTCAGTCAACTTTTAGTTTTTTGGAAGCTTGGCAACCCTTTCCATGAAAGTGACTTTCGCCAGTCTCTGCTTAGCGCTACATCAACAGCAAACAAACCATAGAGATAGAACTTGAAACTGCTTTATTGTGTCAAGTATCAAAGAGCTACCACAAACCGTGTTTGATTTAGAGTTCCAAATACATGTATCCCTATAGGAGAAAACAGAGTGAAACCTAAAAATGAAAACGGTTACTACAAAAGAACGGTTTAACCTAGAAGAACGAAAATTTGGTGAGCCAAGTGGTTTTGGTGTACTGATCATTACCTGAAAGAATCATCAAGATTGGGTGAAAAAATGTTGGCTGAGATTTCAGGAAACTCATAGTTTTTTGGAAGCTTGGCAACCCGTTTCAATGAAAGTGATTTTCGCCAATCTCTGCTTAGGGCTACATCAACAGCAAACAAACCATAGAGATAGAAGATGAAACTGCTTTATTGTGTCAAGTTTCAAAGAGCTAGCACAAACCGTGTTTGATTTAGAGTTCCAAATACATGTACCCCTATAGGAGAAAACAGAGTGAAATCTAAAAATGAAAACGGTTACTGCAAACGAACGGTTTAAACTAGAAGAACGAAATTTGGTGAGCCAAGTGGTTTTGGTGTACTGATCATTATCTGAAAGAATCATCAAGATTGGGTGAAAAAATGTTGGCTGAGATTTCAGGCAACTTGTAGTTTTTTGGAAGCTTGGCAACCCCTTTCCATGAAAGTGATTTTCGCCAATCTCTGCTTAGGGCTACATCAACAGCAAACAAACCAGAGAGATAGAACTTGAAACTGCTTTATTGGGTCAAGTGTCTAAGAGCTAGCACAAACCGTGTTTGATTTAGAGTTCCAAATACATGTATCCCTATAGGAGAAAACAGAGTGAAACCTAAAAATGAAAACGGTTACCGCAAACGAACGGTTTAACCTAGAAGAACGAAATTTGGTGAGCCAAGTGGTTTTGGTGTACTGATCATTATCTGAAAGAATCATCAAGATTGGGTGAAAAAATGTTGGCTGAGATTTCAGGCAACTTTTAGTTTTTTGGAAGCTTGGCAACCCCTTTCCATGAAAGTGACTTTCGCCAGTCTCTGCTTAGGGCTACATCAACAGCAAACAAACCATAGAGATAGAACTTGAAACTGCTTTATTGTGTCAAGTATCAAAGAGCTACCACAAACCGGGTTTGATTTGAGTTCCAAATACATGTATCCCTATAGGAGAAAACAGAGTGAAACCTAAAAATGAAAACGGTTACTGAAAACGAACGGTTTAACCTAGAAGAACGAAATTTGGTGAGCCAAGTGGTTTTGGTGTACTGATCATTATCTGAAAGAATCATCAAGATTGGGTGAAAAAATGTTGGCTGAGATTTCAGGCAACTTGTAGTTTTTTGGAAGCTTGGCAACCCCTTTCCATGAAAGTGATTTCCGCCAGTCTCTGCTTTGGGCTACATCAACAGCAAACAAACCATAGAGATAGAACTTGAAACTGCTTTATTGTGTCAAGTATCAAAGAGCTAGCACAAACCGTGTTTGATTTAGAGTTCCAAATACATGTATCCCTATAGGAGAAAACAGAGTGAAACTTAAAAATGAAAACGGTTACTGCAAACGAACGGTTTAACCTAGAAGAACGAAATTTGGTGAGCCAAGTGGTTTTGGTGTACTGATCATTACCTGAAAGAATCATCAAGATTGGGTGAAAGAATCTTGGCTGAAAGTTCAGGAAACTCGTAGATTTTTGGAAGCTTGGCAACAACTTACCATGAAATGTGATTTTCGCCAGTCTCTTCTTAGGGCTACATCAACAGCAAACAAACCATAGAGATAGAACTTGAAACTGCTTTATTGTGTCAAGTTTCAAAAAGCTAGCACAAACCGTGTTTGATTTAGAGTTCCAAATATATGTATCCCTATAGGAGAAAACAGAGTGAAACCTAAAAATAAAAACGGTTACTGCAAACGAACGTTTTAACGTAGAAGAACGAAATTTGGTGAGCCAAGTGGTTTTGGTGTACTGATCATTACCTGAAAGAATCATCAAGATTGGGTGAAAAAATGTTGGCTGAGATTTCAGGCAACTCGTTGTTTTTTGGAAGCTTGGCAACCCTTTCCATGAAAGAGATTTTCGCCACTCTCTGCTTAGGGCTACATCAACAGCAATCAAACCATAGAGATAGAACTTGAGACTGCTTTATTGTGTCAAGTTTCAAAGAGCTAGCACAAACCGTGTTTGATTTAGAGTTCCAAATACATGTATCCCTATAGGAGAAAACAGAGTGAAACCTAAAAATGAAAACGGTTACTGCAAACGAACGGTTTAACCTAGAAGAACGAAATTTGGTGAGCCAATTGTTTTTCGTGTACTTATCATTACCTGAAAGAATCATGAAGATTGGGTAAAAAAATGTTGGCTGAGATTTCAGGCAACTCATTGTTTTCTGGAAGCTTGGCAACCCCTTTCCATGAAAGTGATTTTCACCAGTCTCTGCTTAGGGCTACATCAACAGCAAACAAACCATACAGATAGAACTTGAAACTGCTTTATTGTGTCAAGTTTCAAAGAGCTAGCACAAACCGTGATTGATTTAGAGTTCCAAATACATGTATCCCTATAGGAGAAAACAGAGTGAAACCTAAAAATGAAAACGGTTACTGCCAACGAACGGTTTAACCTAGAAGAACGAAATTTGGTGAGCCAAGTGGTTTTGGTGTACTGATCATTACCTGAAAGAATCATCAAGATTGGGTGAAAAAATGTTGGCTGAGATTTCAGGCAACTCGTTGTTTTTTGGAAGCTTGGCAACCCCTTTCCATGAAAGTGATTTTCGCCAGTCTCTACTTAGGGCTACATCAACAGCAAACAAACCATAGAGATAGAACTTGAAACTGCTTTATTGTGTCAAGTTTCAAAGAGGTAGCACAAACCGTGTTTGATTTAGAGTTCCAAATACATGTATCCCTATAGGAGAAATCAGAGTGAAACCGAAAAATGAAAACGGTTACTGCAAACGAACGGTTTAACCTAGAAGAACGAAATTTGGTGAGCCAAGTGGTTTTGGTGTACTGATCATTACCTGAAAGAATCATCCAGATTGGGTGAACAAATGTTTGCTGAGATTTCAGGCAACTCGTAGTTTTTTGGAAGCTTGGCAACCCCTTTCCATGAAAGTGATTTGCGCCAGTCTCTGCTTAGGGCTACATTAACAGCAAACAAACCATAGAGATAGAACTTGGAACTGCTTTATTGTGTCAAGTTTCAAAGAGCTAGCACAAACCGTGTTTGATTTACAGTTCCAAATACATGTATCCCTATAGGAGAAAACAGAGTGAAACCTAAAAATGAAAACGGTTACTGCCAACGAACGGTTTAACGTAGAAGAACGAAATTTGGTAAGCCAAGTGGTATTGGTGTACTGATCATTACCTGAAAGAATCATCAAGATTGGGTGAAAAAATGTTGGCTGAGATTTCAGGAAACTCGTAGTTTTTTAGAAGCTTGGCAACAACTTTCCATGAAAGTGATTTCGCCAGTCTCTTCTTAGGGCTACATCAACATAAACAAACCATAGAGATAGAACTTGAAACTGCTTTATTGAGTCAAGTTTCAAAAAGCTAGCACAAACCGTGTTTGATTTAGAGTTCCAAAGACATGTATCCCTATAGGAGAAAACAGAGTGAAACCTAAAAATGAAAACGCGGTTACTGCCAACGAACGGTTTAACCTAGAAGAACGAAATTTGGTGAGCCAAGTGGTTTTGGTGTACTGATCATTACCTGAAAAAATCATCAAGATTGGGTGAAAAAATGTTGGCTGAGATTTCAGGCAACTGGTAGTTTTTTAGAAGCTTGGCAACCCCTTTTCATGAAAGTGATTTTCGCCACTGTCTGCTTAGGGCTACAACAACAGCAAACAAACCATAGAGATAGAACTTGAAACTGCTTTATTGTGTCAAGTTTCAAAGAGCTAGCACAAACCGTGTTTGATTTACAGTTCCAAATACATGTATCCGTATAGGAGAAAACACAGTGAAACCTAAAAATGAAAACGGTTACTGCAAACGAACGGTTTAACCTAGAAGAACGAAATTTGGTGAGCCAAGTGGTTTTGGTGTACTGATCATTACCTGAAAGAATCATCAAGTTTCGGTGAAAAAATGTTGGCTGAGATTTCAGGCAACTTGTAATTTTTTTGGAAGCTTGGCAACCCCTATCCATGAAAGTGATTTTCGCCAGTCTCTGCTTAGGGCTACATCAATAGCAAACAAACCATAGAGATAGAACTTGAAACTGCTTTATTGTGTCAAGTTTCAAAGAGCTAGCACAAACCGTGTTTGATTTAGAGTTCCAAATACATGTATCCCTATAGGAGAAAACAGAGTGAAACCTTAAAATTAAAACGGTTACTTCAAAGAACGGTTTAACCTAGAATAACGAAATTTGGTGAGCCAAGTTGTTTTGGTGTACTGATCATTATCTGAAAGAATCATCAAGATTGGGTGAAAAAATGTTGGCTGAGATTTCAGGCAACTTGTAGTTATTTGGAACCTTGGCAACCCCTTTCTTTGAAAGTGATTTTCGCCAGTCTCTGCTTAGGGCTACATCAACAGCAAACAAACCATAGAGATAGAACTTGAAACTGCTTTATTGTGTCAAGTTTTAAAAAGCTAGTACAAACCGTGTTTGATTTAGAGTTCCAAATACATGTATCCCTATAGGAGAAAACAGAGTGAAACCTAAAAATGAAAACGGTTACTGCAAACGAATGGTTTAACCTAGAAGAACGAAATTTGGTGAGCCAAGTGGTTTTGGTGTACTGATCATTATCTGAAAGAATCATCAAGATTGGGTGAAAAAATGTTGGCTGAGATTTCAGGCAACTCGTAGTTTTTTAGTAGCTTGGCAACCCCTTTCCATGAAAGTGATTTTCGCCAGTCTCTGCTTAGGGCTACATCAACAGCAAACAAACCATAGAGATAGAACGTGAAACTGCTTTATTGTGTCAAGTTTCAAAGAGCTAGCACAAACCGTGTTTGATTTAGAGTTCCAAATACATGTATCCCTATAGGAGAAATCAGAGTGAAACCGAAAAATGAAAACGGTTACTGCAAACGAACGGTTTAACCTAGAAGAACGAAATTTGGTGAGCCAAGTGGTTTTGGTGTACTGATCATTTCCTGAAAGAATAATCAAGATTGGGTGAAAAAATGTTTGCTGAGATTTCAGGCAACTCGTAGTTTTTTGAAAGCTTGTCAACCCCTTTCCATGAAAGTGATTTGCGCCAGTCTCTGATTAGGGCTACATTAACAGCACACAAACCATAGAGACAGAACTTGAAACTGCTTTATTGTGTCAAGTTTCAAAGAGCTAGTAGAAACCGTGTTTGATTTAGAGTTCCAAATACATGTATCCCTATAGGAGAAAACAGAGTGAAACCTAAAAATAAAAACGGTTACTACAAACGAACGGTTTAACCTAGAAGAACAAAATTTGGTGAGCCAAGTGGTTTTGGTGTACTGATCATTATCTGAAAGAATCATCAAGATTGGGTGAAAAAATGTTGGCTGAGATTTCAGGCAACTCGTAGTTTTTTGGAAGCTTGGCAACCCCTTTCCATGAAAGTGATTTTCGCCAGTCTCTGCTTAGAGCTACATCAACAGCACACAAACCATAGAGATAGAACTTGAAACTGTTTTATTGTGTCAAGTATCAAAGAGCTAGCACAAACCGTGTTTGATTTAGAGTTCCAAATACATGTATCCCTATAGGAGAAAACACAGTGAAACCTAAAAATGAAAACGGTTACTGCAAACGAACGGTTTAACCTAGAAGAACGAAATTTGGTGAGCCAAGTGGTTTTGGTGTACTGATCATTACCTGAGAGAATCATCAAGATTGGGTGAAAAAATGTTAGCTGAGATTTCAGGCAACTCGTAGTTTCTTGGAAGCTTGGCAACCCCTTTCCAAGAAAGTCATTTTCGCCAGTCTCTGCTCAGGGCTACATCAACAGCAAACAAACCATAGAGATAGAACTTGAAACTGCTTTATTTTGTCAAGTTTCAAAAAGCTAGCACAAACCGTGTTTGTTTTACAGTTCCAAATACATGTATCCCTATAGAAGAAAACAGAGTGAAACCTAAAAATGAAAACGGTTATTGCAAACGAACGGTTTAACCTAGAAAAACGAAATTTGGTGAGCCAAGTAGTTTTGGTGTACTGATCATTACCTGAAAGAGTCATCGATATTGGGTGAAAAAATGTTGGCTGAGATTTCAGGCAACTCGTAGTTTTTTGGAAGCTTGGCAACCCCTTTCCATGAAAGTGATTTTCGCCACTCTCTGCTTAGGGCTACATCAAATGACAACAAACCATAGAGATAGAACGTGAAACTGCTTTATTGTGTCAAGTTTCAAAGAGCTAACACAAACCGTGTTTGATTTAGAGTTCCAAATACATGTATCCCTATAGGAGAAAACAGAGTGAAACCTAAAAATGAAAACGGTTACTGCAAACGAACGGTTTAACCTAGAAGAACGAAATTTGGTGAGCCAAGTGGTTTTGGTGTACTGATCATTACCTGAATTAATCATCAAGATTGGGTGAAAAAATGTTGGCTGAGTTTTCAGGCACCTCGTAGTTTTTTGGAAGCTTGGCAACCCCTTTCCATGAAAGTGATTTTCGCCAGTCTCTGCTTAGGGCTACATCAACAGCAAAAAAACCATAGAGATAGAACTTGAAATTGCTTTACTGTGTCAAGTTTCAAAGAGCTAGCACAAACCGTGTTTGATTTACAGTTCCAAATACATGTATCCCTATAGGAGAAAACACAGTGAAACCTAAAAATGAAAACGGTTACTGCAAACGAACGGTTTAACCTAGAAGAACGAAATTTGGTGAGCCAAGTGGTTTTGGTGTACTGATCATTACCTGAAAGAATCATCAAGTTTGGGTGAAAAAATGTTGGCTGAGATTTCAGGCAAATTGTAATTTTTTTGGAAGCTTGGCAACCCCTATCCATGAAAGTGATTTTCGCCAGTCTCTGCTTAGGGCTACATCAACAGCAAACAAACCATAGAGATAGATCTTGAAACTGCTTTATTGTGTCAAGTTTCAAAGTGCTAGCACAAACCGTGTTTGATTTAGAGTTCCAAATACATGTATCCCTATAGGAGAAAACAGAGTGAAACCTAAAAATGAAAACGTTTACTGCAAACGAACGGTTTAACCTAGAAGAACGAAATTTGGTGAGCCAAGTGGTTTTGGTGTACTGATCATTACCTGAAAGAATCATCAAGATTGGGTGAAAAAATGTTGGCTGAGATTTCAGGCAACTCGTTGTTTTTTGGAAGCTTGGCAACCCCTTTCCATGAAAGTATTTTTCGCCAGTCTCTACTTAGGGCTACATCAACAGCAAACAAACCATAGAGATAGAACTTGAAACTGCTTTATTGTGTCAAGTTTCAAAGAGGTAGCACACACCGTGTTTGATTTAGAGTTCCAAATACATGTATCCCTATAGGAGAAATCAGAGTGAAACCGAAAAATGAAAACGGTTACTGCAAACGAACGGTTTAACCTAGAAGAACGAAATTTGGTGAGCCAAGTGGTTTTGGTGTACTGATCATTACCTGAAAGAATCATCCAGATTGGGTGAACAAATGTTTGCTGAGATTTCAGGCAACTCGTAGTTTTTTGGAATCTTGGCCACCCCTTTCCATGAAAGTGATTTGCGCCAGTCTCTGCTTAGGGCTACATTAACAGCAAACAAACCATAGAGATAGAACTTGAAACTGCTTTATTGTGTCAAGTTTCAAAGAGCTAGCACAAACCGTGTTTGATTTACAGTTCCAAATACATGTATCCCTATAGGAGAAAACAGAGTGAAACCTAAAAATGAAAACGGTTACTGCCAACGAACGGTTTAACCTAGAAGAACGAAATTTGGTGAGCCAAGTGGTTTTGGTGTACTGATCATTACCTGAAAGAATCATCAAGATTGGGTGAAAAAATGTTGGCTGAGATTTCAGGCAACTCGTTGTTTTTTGGAAGCTTGGCAACCCCTTTCCATGAAAGTGATTTTCGCCAGTCTCTACTTAGGGCTACATCAACAGCAAACAAACCATAGAGATAGAACTTGAAACTGCTTTATTGTGTCAAGTTTCAAAGAGGTAGCACACACCGTGTTTGATTTAGAGTTCCAAATACATGTATCCCTATAGGAGAAATCAGAGTGAAACCTAAAAATGAAAACGGTTACTGCAAAGGAACGGTTTAACCTAGAAGAACGAAATTTGGTGAGCCAAGTGGTTTTGGTGTACTGATCATTACCTGAAAGAATCATCCAGATTGGGTGAACAAATGTTTGCTGAGATTTCAGGCAACTCGTAGTTTTTTGGAAGCTTGGCAACCCCTTTCCATGAAAGTGATTTGCGCCAGTCTCTGCTTAGGGCTACATTAACAGCAAACAAACCATAGAGATAGAACTTGAAACTGCTTTATTGCGTCAAGTTTCAAAGAGCTAGCACAAACCGTGTTTGATTTACAGTTCCAAATACATGTAACCCTATAGGAGAAAACAGAGTGAAACCTAAAAATGAAAACGGTTACTGCCAACGAACGGTTTAACGTAGAAGAACGAAATTTGGTGAGCCAAGTGGTTTTGGTGTACTGATCATTACCTGAAAGAATCATCAAGATTGGGTGAAAAAATGTTGGCTGAGATTTCAGGAAACTCGTAGTTTTTTGGAAGCTTGGCAACAACTTTCCATGAAAGTGATTTCGCCAGTCTCTTCTTAGGGCTACATCAACAGCAAACAAACCATAGAGATAGAACTTGAAACTGCTTTATTGAGTCAAGTTTCAAAAAGCTAGCACAAACCGTGTTTGATTTACAGTTCCAAATACATGTATCCCTATAGGAGAAAACAGAGTGAAACCTAAAAATGAAAACGTTTACTGCAAATGAACGGTTTAACCTAGAAGAACGAAATTTGGTGAGCCAAGTGGTTTTGGTGTACTGATCATTACCTGAAAGAATCATCAATATTGGATGAAAAAATGTTGGCTGAGATTTCAGGCAACTCGTTGTTTTTTGGAAGCTTGGCAACCCCTTTCCATGAAAGTGATTTTCGCCAGTCTCTACTTAGGGCTACATCAACAGCAAACAAACCATAGAGACAGAACTTTAAACTGCTTTATTGTGTCAAGTTTCAAAGAGCTAGCACAAACCGTGTTTGATTTAGAGTTCCAAATACATGTATCCCTATAGGAGAAAACAGATTGAAACCTAAAAATGAAAACGGTTACTTCAAAGAACGGTTTAACCTAGAATAACGAAATTTGGTGAGCCAAGTGGTTTTGGTGTACTGATCATTATCTGAAAGAATCATCAAGATTGGGTGAAAAAATGTTGGCTGAGATTTCAGGCAACTTGTAGTTATTTGGAACCTTGGCAACCCCTTTCTTTGAAAGTGATTTTCGCCAGTCTCTGCTTAGGGCTAAATCAACAGCAAACAAACCATAGGGATAGAACTTGAAACTGCTTTATTGTGTCAAGTTTCAAAAAGCTAGCACAAACCGTGTTTGATTTAGAGTTCCAAATACTTGTATCCCTATAGGAGAAAACAGAGTGAAACCTAAAATTGAAAACGGTTACTGCAAACGAACGGTTTAACCTAGAAGAACAAAATTCGGTGAGCCAAGTGGTTTTGGTGTACTGATCATTACCTGAAAGAATCATCAAGATTGGGTGAAAAAATGTTGGCTGTGATTTCAGGCAACTCGTAGTTTTTTAGAAGCTTGGCAACCCCTTTCCATGAAAGTGATTTTCGCCAGTCTCTGCTAAGGGCTACATCAACAGCAAACAAACCATAGAGATAGAACTTTAAACTGCTTTATTGTGTCAATTTTCAAAGAGCTAGCACAAACCGTGTTTGATTTAGAGGTCCAAATATATGTATCCCTATAGGAGAAAACAGAGTGAAACCTAAAAATGAAAACGGTTACTGCAAACGAACGGTTTAACCTAGAAGAACGAAATTTGGTGAGTCAAGTGGTTTTGGTGTGCTGGTCATTACCTGAAAGAATCATCAAGATTTGGTGAAAAAATGTTGGCTGATATTTCAGGCAACTCGTAGTTTTTTGGAAGCTTGGCAACCCCTTTCCATGAAAGTAATTTTCGCCACTCTCTGCTTAGGGCTACATCAACAGCAAACAAACCATAGAGATAGAACTTGAAACTGCTTTATTGTGTCAAGTTTCAAAGAGCTAGCACAAACCGTTTTTGTTTTAGAGTTCTAAATACATGTATCCCTATAGGAGAAAACAGAGTGAAACCTAAAAATGAAAACGGTTACTGCAAAGGAACGGTTTAACCTAGAAGAACGAAATTTGGTGAGCCACGTGGTTTTGGTGTACTGATCATTACCTGAAAGAATCATCAAGATTGGGTGAAAAAATGTTTGCTGAGATTTCAGGCAACTCGTAGTTTTTTAGAAGCTTGGCAACCCCTTTCCATGAAAGTGATTTTCGCCAGTCTCTGCTAAGGGCTACATCAACAGCAAACAAACCATAGAGATAGAACTTGAAACTGCTTTATTGTGTCAAGTTTCAAAGAGCTAGCACAAACCGTGTTTGTTTCAGAGTTCCAAATAGATGTATCCCTATAGGAGAAAACAGAGTGAAACCTAAAAATGAAAACGGTTACTCCAAACGAATGGTTTAACGTAGAAAAACGAAATTTGGTGAGCCAAGTGGTTTTGGTGTACTGATCATTACCTGAAAGAATCATCAAGATTGGGTGAAAAAATGTTTGCTGAGATTTCAGGCAACTCGTAGTTTTTTGGAAGCTTGGCAACCCCTTTCCATGAATGTGATTTTCGCCAGTCTCTGCTAAGGGCTACATCAACAGCAAACAAACCATAGAGATAGAACTTGAAACTGCTTTATTGTGTCAAGTTTCAAAGAGCTAGCACAAACCGTGTTTGATTCAGAGTTCCAAATACATGTATCCCTATAGGAGAAAACAGAGTGAAACCTGAAAATGAAAACGGTTACTGCAAACGAACGGTTAAACCTAGAAGAACGAAATTTGGTGAGCCAAGTGGTTTTGGAGTACTGATCATTACCTGAAAGAATCATCGATATTGGGTGAAAAAATGTTGGCTGTGATTTCAGGCAACTCGTAGTTTTTTGGAAGCTTGGCAACCCCTTTCCATGAAAGTGATTTGCGCCAGTCTCTGCTAAGGGCTACATCAACAGCAAACAAACCATAGAGATAGAACTTGAAACTGGTTTATTGTGTCAAGTTTCAAAGAGCTAGCACAAACCGTGTTTGATTCAGAGTTCCAAATAGATGTATCCCTATAGGAGAAAACAGAGTGAAACCTAAAAATGAAAACGGTTACTGCAAACGAATGGTTTAACGTAGAAAAACGAAATTTGGTGAGCCAAGTGGTTTTGGTGTACTGATCATTACCTGAAAGAATCATCAAGATTGGGTGAAAAAATGTTTGCTGAGATTTCAGGCAACTCGTAGTTTTTTGGAAGCTTGGCAACCCCTTTCCATGAAAGTGATTTTCGCCACTCTCTGCTTAGGGCTACATCAACAGCAAACAAACCATAGAGACAGAACTTGAAACTGCTTTATTGTGTCAAGTTTCAACGAGCTAGCACAAACCGGGTTTGATTTAGAGTTCCAAATACATGTATCCCTATAGGAGAAAACAGAGTGACATAAAAAAAACGGTTACTGCAAACGAACGGTTTAACCTAGAAGAACAAAACATGGTGAGCCTAGTGGTTTTGGTGTACTGATCATTACCTGAGAGAATCATCAAGATTGGGTGAAAAATGTTTGCTGAGATTTCAGGCAACTCGTAGTTTTTTGGAAGCTTCGCAACCCCTTTCCATTAAAGTGATTTTCACCAGTCTCTGCTTAGGGCTACATCAACAGCAAACAAACCATAGAGATAGAACTTGAAACTGCTTTATTGTTTCAAGTTTTGAAGAGGTAGCATAAACCGTGTTTGATTTAGACTTTTAAATACATGTATCCCTATAGGAGAAAACAGAGTGAAACCTAAAAATGAAAACGGTTACTGCAAACGAATGGTTTAACCTAGAAGAACGAAACTTGGTGAGCCTAGTGGTTTTGGTGTACTGATCATTACCTGAAAGAATCATCAAGATTGGGTGAAAAAATGTTTGCTCAGATTTCAGGCAACTCGCAGTTTTTTGGAAACTTGGCAACTCCTTTCCATGAAAGTGATTTTCACCAGTCTCTGCTTAGGGCTACATCAACAGCAAACAAACCATAGAGATAGAAGTTGAAACTGCTTTATTGTGTCAAGTTTCAAAGAGGTATCACAAACCGTGTTTGATTTAGAGTTCCAATTACATGTATCCCTCCAGAAGAAAACAGAGTGAAACCTAAAAATGAAAACGGTTAATGTAAACGAAAGGTTTAAACTAGAAGAACTAAATTTTGTGAGCCAAGTGGTTTTGGTGTACTGATCATTACCTGAAAGAATCATCAAGATTGGGTGAAAAAATGTTGGCTGAGATTTCAGGCAACTCGTAGATTTTTGGAAGCTTGGCAACCCTTTCCATGAAAGTGATTTTCGCCACTCTCTGCTTAGGGCTACATCAACAGCAAACAAACCATAGAGATAGAACTTGAAACTGCTTTATTGTGTCAAGTTTCAAAGAGCTACAACAAACCGTGTTTGATTGAGAGTTCCAAATACATGTATCCCTATAGGAGAAAACAGAGTGAAACCTAAAAATGAAAACTGTTACTGCAACGAAAGGTTTAACCTAAAAGAACGAAATTTGGTGAGCCAAGTGGTTTTGGTGTACTGATCATTACCTGAAAGAATCATCAAGATTGGTTGAAAAAATGTTGGCTGAGATTTCAGGCAACTCGTAGTTTTTTAGAAGCTTGGCAACCCCTTTCCATGAAAGTGATTTTCGCCAGTCTCTTCTTAGGGCTACATCAACAGCAAACAAACCATAGAGATAGAACTTGAAACTGCTTTATTGTGTCAGGTTTCAATGAGCTAGCACAAACCGTGTTTGATTTAGAGTTCCAAATACATGTATCCCTATAGGAGAAAACAGAGTGAAACCTAAAAATGAAAACGGTTACTGCAAACGAACGGTTTAATCTAGAAGAACGAAATTTGGGGAGCCAAGTGGTTTTGGTGTACTGTTCATTACCTGAAAGAATCATCAAGATTGGGTGAAAAAATGTTGGCTGAGATTTCAGGAAACTCGTAGTTTATTGGAAGCTTGGCAACCTCTTTCCATGAACGTGATTTTCGCCAGTCTCTGCTTATGGCTACATCAACAAAAACAAACCATAGAGATAGAACTTGAAACTGCTTTATTGTGTCAAGTCTCAAAGAGGTAGCACAAACCGTGTTTGATTTAGAGTTCCAAATACATGTATCCCTATAGGAGAAAACAGAGTGAAACCTAAAAATGAAAACGGTTACTGCAAACGAACGGTTTAACCTAGAAGAACAAAATTTGGTGAGCCAAGTGGTTTTGGTGTACTGATCATTACCTGAAAGAATCATCAAGATTGGGTGAAAAAATGTTGGCTGAGATTTCAGGCAACTCGTAGTTTTTTAGAAGCTTGGCAACCCCTTTCCATGAAAGTGATTTTCGCCACTCTCTGCTTAGGGCTACATCAACAGCAAACAAACCATCGAGACAGAACTTGAAACTGCTTTATTGTGTCAAGTTTCAACGAGCTAGCACAAACCGTGTTTGATTTAGATTTCCAAATACATGTATCCCTATAGGAGAAAACAGAGTGAAACCTAAAAATGAAAACGGTTACTGCAAACGAACGGTTTAACCTAGAAGAACAAAACATGGTGAGCATTGTGGTTTTGGTGTAATGATCATTACCTGAAAGAATCATCAAGATTGGGTGAAAAAATGTTTGCTGGGATTTCAGGCAACTCGTAGTTTTTTGGGAGCTTCGCAACCCCTTTCCATGACAGTGATTTTCGCCAGTCTCTGCTTAGGGCTACATCAACAGCAAACAAACCATAGAGATAGAACTTTAAACTGCTTTATTGTGTCAAGTTTTAAAGAGGTAGCATAAACCGTGTTTGATTTAGACTTCCAAATACATGTATCCCTATAGGAGAAAACAGAGTGAAACCTAAAATTGAAAACGGTTACTGCCAACGAATGGTTTAACCTAGAAGAATGAAATTTGGTGAGCCAAGTGGTTTTGGTGTACTGATCATTACCTGAAAGAATCATCAAGATTGGGTGAAAAAATGTTGGCTGATATTTCAGGAAACTCGTAGATTTTTGGAAGCTTGGAAACAACTTTTGATAAAAGTGCTTTTCGCCAGTCTCTGCTTAGGGCTACATCAACAGCAAACAAACCATAGATATAGAACTTGAAACTGCTTTATTGTGTCAAGTTTCAAAGAGCTAGCACAAACCGTGTTTGATTTAGAGTTCCAAATACATGTATCCCTATAGGAGAAAACAGAGTGAAACCTAAAAATGAAAACGGCAACTGCAAACGAACGGTTTAACCTAGAAGAACGAAATTTGGTGAGCCAAGTGGTTTTGGTGTACTGATCATTACCTGAAAGAATCATCAAGATTGGGTGAAAAAATGTTGGCTGAGATTTCAGGCAACTCGTAGTTTTTTGGAAGCTTGGCGACCCCTTTCCATGAAAGTGATTTTCGCCAGTCTCTGCTTAGGGCTACATCAACAGCAAACAAACCATAGAGAAAGAACTTGAAACTGCTTTATTGTGTCAAGTTTTAACGAGCTAGCACAAACCGTGTTTGATTTAGAGTTCCAAATACATGTATCCCAATAGGAGAAAACAGAGTGAAACATAAAAATGAAAACGGTTACTGCAAACGAACGGTTTAACCTTGCAGAACGAAATTTGGTGAGCCAAGTGGTTTTAATGTACTGATCATTACCTGAAAGAATCATTAAGATTGGGTGCAAAAATGTTGCCTGAGTTCAGGCAACTCGTAGTTTTTTGGAAGCTTGGCAACCCCTTTAAATGAAAGTGATTTTCGCAAGTCTCTGCTTAGGGCTACATCAACAGCAAACAAACCATACAGATAGAACTTGAAACTGCTTTATTGTGTCAAGTTTCATAGAGCTAGCACAAACCGTGTTTGATTTAGAGTTCCAAATACATGTATCCCTATAGGAGAAAACAGAGTGAAACCTAAAAATAATAACGGTTACTGCAAACGAACGGTTTAACCTAGAACAAAGAAATTTGGTGAGCCAAGTGGTGTTGGTGTACTGATCATTACCTGAAAGAATCATCAAGATTGGGTGAAAAAATGTTGGCTGAGATTTCAGGCAACTCGTAGTTTTTTGGAAGCTTGGCAACCCCTCTCCATGAAAGTGATTTTCGCCAGTCGCTGATTAGGGCTACATCAACAGCAAACAAACCATAGAGATAGAACTTGAAACTGCTTTATTGTGTCAAGTTCCAAAGAGCTACCAAAAACCGTGTTTGATTTAGAGTTCCAAATACATGTATCCCTATAGGAGAAAAAAAAGTGAAACTTAAAAATGAAAACGGTTACTGCAAACGAACGGTTTAACCTAGAAGAACGAAATTTGGTGAGCCAAGTGGTTTTGGTGTACTGATAATTACCTGAAAGAATCATCAAGATTGGGTGAAAAAATGCTTGCTGAGATTTCAGGGAACTCATAGTTTTTTGGAAGCTTGGCAACCCCTTTCCATGAAAGTGATTTTCGCCAGTCTCTGCATAGGGCTACATCAACAGCAAAGAAACCATAGAGATAGAACTTGAAACTGCTTTATTGTGTCAAGATTCAAAGAGCTAGCACAAACCGTGTTTGATATAGGGTTCCAAATACATGTATCCCTATAGAAGAAAACAGTGAAACCTAAAAATGAAAACGGTTACTGCAAACGAACGGTTTAACCTAGAAGAACGAAATTTGGTGAGCCAAGTGGTTTTGGTGTACTGATCATTACCTGAAAGAATCATCAAGATTGGGTGAAAAAATGTTGGCTGAGATTTACGGAAACTGATATTTTTTGGAAGCTTGGCAACCCCTTTCCATGAAAGTGATTTTCGCCAGTCTCTGCTTAGGGCTACATCAACAGCAAACAAACCATAGAGATAGAACTAGAAACTGCTTTATTGTGTCAAATTTCAAAGAGCTAGCACAAACCATGTTTGATTTAGAGTTCCAAATACATGTATCCCTATAGGAGAAAACAGAGTAAAACCTAAAAATGAAAACGGTTACTGCAAACGAACGGTTCAACCTAGAAGAATGATTTGGTGAGTGAAGTGGTTAGGTGTTCTGATCATTACCTGAAAGAATCATCAAGATTGGGTGAAAAAATATTGGCTGAGATTTCAGGCAACTCGTAGTCTTTTGGAAGCTTGGCAACCCCTTTCAATGAAAGTGATTTTCGCCAGTCTCTGCTTAGGGCTACTTCAACAGCAAACAAACCATAAAGATAGAACTTGAAACTGCTTTATTGTGTCAAGTTTCAAAGAGCTAGCACAAACCGTGTTTGATTTAGAGTTCCAAATACATGTATCCCTATAGGAGAAAACAGATTGAAACATAAAAATGAAAACGGTTACTGCAAACGAACGGTTTAACCTTCCAGAACGAAATTTGGTGAGCCAAGTGTTTTTGGTGTACTGATCATTACCTGAAAGAATCATCAAGATTGGGTGCAAAAATGTTGCCTGAGTTCAGGCAAATCGTAGTTTTTTGGAAGCTTGGCAACCCCTTTAAATGAAAGTGATTTTCGCAAGTCTCTGCTTAGGGCTACATCAACAGCAAACAAACCATACAGATAGAACTTGAAACTGCTTTATTGTGTCAAGTTTCAAAGAGCTAGCACAAACCGTGTTTGATTTAGAGTTCCAAATACATGTATCCCTATAGGAGAAAACAGAGTGAAACCTAAAAATAATAACGGTTACTGCAAACGAACGGTTTAACCTAGAACAAAGAAATTTGGTGAGCCAAGTGGTGTTGGTGTACTGATCATTACCTGAAAGAATCATCAAGATTGGGTGAAAAAATGTTGGCTGAGATTTCAGGCAACTCTTAGTTTTTTGGAAGATTGGCAACCCCTCTCCATGAAAGTGATTTTCGCCAGTCGCTGATTAGGGCTACATCAACAGCAAACAAACCATAGAGATAGAACTTGAAACTGCTTTATTGTGTCAAGTTCCAAAGAGCTACCAAAAACCGTGTTTGATTTAGAGTTCCAAATACATGTATCCCTATAGGAGAAAAAAAAGTGAAACCTAAAAATGAAAACGGTTACTGCAAACGAACGATTTAAACTAGAAGAACGAAATTTGGTGAGCCAAGTGGTTTTGGTGTACTGATAATTACCTGAAAGAATCATCAAGATTGGGTGAAAAAATGCTTGCTGAGATTTCAGGGAACTCATTGTTTTTTGGAAGCTTGGCAACCCCTTTCCATGAAAGTGATTTTCGCCAGTCTCTGCATAGGGCTACATCAACAGCAAAGAAACCATAGAGATAGAACTTGAAACTGCTTTATTGTGTCAAGATTCAAAGAGCTAGCACAAACCGTGTTTGATATAGGGTTCCAAATACATGTATCCCTATAGAAGAAAACAGTGAAACCTAAAAATGAAAACGGTTACTGCAAACGAACGGTTTAACCTAGAAGAACGAAATTTGGTGAGCCAAGTGGTTTTAATGTACTGATCATTACCTGAAAGAATCATCAAGATTGTTTGAAAAAATGTTGGCTGATATTTACGGAAACTGATATTTTTTGGAAGCTTGGCAACCCCTTTCCATGAAAGTGATTTTCGCCAGTCTCTGCTTAGGGCTACATCAACAGCAAACAAACCATAGAGATAGAACTAGAAACTGCTTTATTGTGTCAAATTTCAAAGAGCTAGCACAAACCATGTTTGATTTAGAGTTCCAAATACATGTATCCCTATAGGAGAAAACAGAGTGAAACTTGAAAATGAAAACGGTTACTGCAAGCGAACTGTTTAACCCAGAAGAACGAAACTTGGTGAGCCAAGTGGTTGTGGTGTACTGATCATTACCTGAAAGAATCATCAAGATTGGGTGAAAAAATGTTGGCTGAGATTTCAGGCAACTCGTAGTTTTTTGGAAGCTTGGCAACACCTTTCCATGAAAGTGATTTTCACAAGTCTCTGCTTAGGGCTACATCAACAGCAAACAAACCATAGAGATAGAACTTGAAACTGCTTTACTGTGTCAAGTTTCAAAGAGCTAGCACAAACCGTGTTTGATTTAGAGTTCCAAATACATGTATCCCTATAGGAGAAAACAGAGTGAAACCTACAAATGAAAATGATTACTGCAAACGAATGGTTTAACCTAGAAGAACGAAATTGGGTGAGCCAAGTGGTTTTGGTGTACTGATCATTACCTGAAAGAATCATCAAGATTGGGTGAAAAAATGTTGGCTGAGATTTCAGGCAACTCGTAGTTTTTTGGAAGCTTGGCAACCCCTTTCCATGAAAGTGATTTTCGCCAGTCTCTGCTTAGGGCTACATCAACAGCAAACAAACCATAGAGATAGAACTTGAAACGGCTTTATTGTGTCAAGTTTCAAAGAGCTAGCAGAAACCGTGTTTGATTTAGAGTTCCAAATACATGTATCCCTATAGGAGAAAACAGAGTGAAACTTGAAAATGAAAACGGTTACTGCAAACGAACGGTTTAACCCAGAAGAACGAAACTTGGTGAGCTTAGTGGTTTTGGTGTACGGTTCATTACCTGAAAGAATCATCAAGATTGGGTGAAAAAATGTTTGCTGATATTTCAGGCAACTCGTCGTTTTTTGGAAGCTTGGCAACACCTTTCCATGAAAGTTATTTTCGCCACTCTCTGCTTAGGGCTACATCAACAGCAAAGAAACTATAGAGATAGAACATGAAACTGCTTTATTGTGTCAAGTTTCAAAGAGCTAGCACAAACCGTGTTTGATTTAGAGTTCCAAATACATGTATCCCTATAGGAGAAAACAGTGAAACCTAAAATTGAAAATGGTTACTGCAAACGAACGGTTTAACCTAGAAGAACGAAATTTGGTAAGCCAAGTGGTTTTGGTGTACTGATCATTACCTGAAAGAATCATCAAGATTGGGTGAAAAAATGTTGGCTGAGATTTCAGGCAACTCGTAGTTTTTTGGAAGCTTGTCAACCCCTTTCCATTAAAGTGATTTTCGCCAGTCTCTGCTTAGTGCTACATCAACAGCAAACAAACCATAGAGATAGAACTTGAAACTGCTTTATTGTGTCAAGTTTCAAAGAGCTAGCACAAACCGTGTTTGATTTAGAGTTCCAAATACATGTATCCCTATAGGAGAAAACAGAGTGAAACCTAAAAATGAAAACGGTTACTGCAAACGAACGGTTTAACCTAGAAGAACGAAATTTGGTGAGCCAAGTGGTTTTGGTGTACTGATCATTACCTGAAAGAATCATCAAGTTTGGGTGAAAAATGTTTGCTGAGATTTCAGGCAACTCGTAGTTTTTTGGAAGCTTGGCAACCCCTTTCCATGAAAGTGATTTTCGCCAGTCTCTGCTTAGGGCTACATAAACAGCAAACAAACCATAGAGATAGAACTTGAAACTGCTTTATTGTGTCAAGTTTCAAAGAGCTAGCACAAACCGTGTTTGATTTAGAGTTCCAAATACATGTATCCCTATAGGAGAAAACAAATTGAAACCTAAAAATGAAAACGGTTACTGCAAACGAACGGTTTAACCTAGAAGAACGAAATTTGGTGACCCAAGTGGTTTTGGTGTACTGATCATTACCTGAAAGAATCATCAAGATTGGGTAAAAAAATGTTGGCTGAGATTTCAGGCAACTCGTAGTTTTTGGGAAGCTTGGCAACCCCTTTCCATGAAAGTGATTTTTCGCCAGTCTCTGCTTAGGGCTACATCAACAGCAAACAAACCATAGAGATAGAACTTGAAACTGCTTTATTGTGTCAAGTTTCAAAGAGCTAGCACAAACCGTGTTTGATTTAGAGTTCCAAATACATCTATCCATATAGGAGAAAACAGAGTGAAACCTAAAAATGAAAACGGTTACTTCAAACGAACGGTTTAACCTAGAAGAACGAAATTTGGTGAGCCAAGTGGTTTTGGTGTACTGATCATTACCTGAAAGAATCATCAAGATTGGGTGAAAAAATGTTGGCTGAGATTTCAGGCAACTCGTAGTTTTTTGGAAGCTTGCCAACCCCTTTCCATGAAAGTGATTTTCGCCAGTCTCTGCTTAGGGCTACATCAACAGCAAACAAACCATAGAGATAGAACTTGAAACTGCTTTATTGTGTCAAGTTTCAAAGAGCTAGCACAAACCGTGTTTGATTTAGTGTTCCAAATACATGTATCCCTATAGGAGAAAACAGAGTGAAACCTAAAAATGAAAACGGTTACTGCAAACGAACGGTTTAACCTAGAAGAACGAAATTTGGTGACCCAAGTGGTTTTGGTGTACTGATCATTACCTGAAAGAATCATCAAGATTGGGTAAAAAAATGTTGGCTGAGATTTCAGGCAACTCGTAGTTTTTGGGAAGCTTGGCAACCCCTTTCCATGAAAGTGATTTTCGCCAGTCTCTGCTTAGGGCTACATCAACAGCAAACAAACCATAGAGATAGAACTTGAAACTGCTTTATTGTGTCAAGTTTCAAAGAGCTAGCACAAACCGTGTTTGATTTAGAGTTCCAAATACATCTATCCATATAGGAGAAAACAGAGTGAAACCTAAAAATGAAAACGGTTACTGCAAACGAACGGTTTAACCTAGAAGAACGAAATTTGGTGAGCCAAGTGGTTTTGGTGTACTGATCATTACCTGAAAGAATCATCAAGATTGGGTGAAAAAATGTTGGCTGAGATTTCAGGCAACTCGTAGTTTTTTGGAAGCTTGGCAACCCCTTTCCATGAAAGTGATTTTCGCCAGTCTCTGCTTAGGGCTACATCAACAGCAAACAAACCATAGAGATAGAACTTGAAACTGCTTTATTGTGTCAAGTTTCAAAGAGCTAGCACAAACCGTGTTTGATTTAGTGTTCCAAATACATGTATCCCTATAGGAGAAAACAGAGTGAAACCTAAAAATGAAAACGGTTACTGCAAACGAACGCTTTAACCTAGAAGAATGAAATTTGGTGAACCAAGTTGTTTTGGTGTACTGATCATTACCTGAAAGAATCATCAATTGGGTGAAAAAATGTTTGCTGAGATTTCAGGCAACTCGTAGTTTTTTGGAAGCTTGGCAACCCCTTTCCATGAAAGTGATTTTCTCCACTCTCTGCTTAGGGCTACATCAACAGCAAACAAACCATAGAGATAGAACTTGAAACTGCTTTATTGTGTCAAGTTTCAAAGAGCTAGCACAAACCGTGTTTGATTTAGAGTTCAAAATACATGTATCCCTATAGGAGAAAACAGAGTGAAACCTAATAATGAAAACGGTTACTGCAAACGAATGGTTCAACCTAGAAGAATGATTTGGTGAGCGAAGTGGTTTAGGTGTTCTGATCATTACCTGAAAGAATCATCAAGATTGGGTGAAAAAATATTGGCTGAGATTTCAGGCAACTCGTAGTCTTTTGGAAGCTTGGCAACCCCTTTCCATGAAAGTGATTTTCGCCAGTCTCTGCTTAGGGCTACTTCAACAGCAAACAAACCATAAAGATAGAACTTGAAACTGCTTTATTGTGTCAAGTTTCAAAGAGCTAGCACAAACCGTGTTTGATTTAGAGTTCCAAATACATGTATCCCTATAGGAGAAAACAGAGTGAAACATGAAAATGAAAACGGTTACTGCAAGCGAACTGTTTAACCCAGAAGAACGAAACTTGGTGAGCTTAGTGGTTTTGGTGTACAGTTCATTACCTGAAAGAATGATCAAGATTGTGTGAAAAAATGTTTGCTGAGATTTCAGGCAACTCGTAGTTTTTTGGAAGCTTGGCAACCCCTTTCCATAAAAGTTATTTTCGCCACTCTCTGCTTAGGGCTACATCAACAGCAAACAAACCATAGAGATAGAACTTGAAACTCTTTATTGTGTCAAGTTTCAAAGAGCTAGCACAAACCGTGTTTGATTTAGAGTTCCAAATACATGTATCCCTATAGGAGAAAACAGAGTGAAACCTAAAAATGAAAACGGTTACTGCAAACGAACAGTTTAACCTAGAAGAACGAAATATGGTGAGCCAAGTGGTTTTGGTGTACTGATCATTACCTGAAAGAATCATCAAGATTGGGTGAAAAAATGTTTGCTGAGATTTCAGGCAACTCGTAGTTTTTTGGAAGCTTGGCAACCCCTTTCCATGAAAGGGATTTTCGCCAGTCTCTGCTTAGGACTACATCAACAGCAAACAAACCATAGAGATAGAACTTGAAACTTCTTTATTGTGTCAAGTTTCAAAGAGCTAGCACAAACCGTGTTTGATTTAGAGTTCCAAATACATGTATCCCTATAGGAGAAAACAAAGTGAAACCTAAAAATGAAAACGGTTACTGCAAACGAACGGCTTAACCTAGAAGAACGAAATTTGGTGACCCAAGTGGTTTTGGTGTACTGATCATTACCTGAAAGAATCATCAAGATTGGGTAAAAAAATGTTGGCTGAGATTTCAAGCAACTCGTAGTTTTTTGGAAGCTTGGCAACCCCTTTCCATGAAAGTGATTTTCGCCAGTCTCTGCTTAGGGCTACATCAACAGCAAACAAACCATAGAGATAGAGCTTGAAACTGCTTTATTGTGTCAAGTTTCAAAGAGCTAGCACAAACCGTGTTTGATTTAGAGTTCCAAATACATGTATCCCTATAGGAGAAAACAGAGCGAAACCTAAAAATGAAAACGGTTACTGCAAACGAATGGTTTAACCTAGAAGAACGAAATTTGGTGAGCCAAGTGGTTTTGGTGTACTGATCATTACCTGAAAGAATCATCAAGATTGGGTGAAAAAATATTTGCTGAGATTTCGGGAACTCGTAGTTTTTTGGAACCTTGGCAACCCCTTTCCATGAAAGTGATTTTCGCCAGTCTCTGCTTAGGGCTACATCAACAGCAAAGAAACCATAGAGATAGAACTTGAAACTGCTTTATTGTGTCAAGTTTCAAAGAGCTAGCACAAACCGTGTTTGATTTAGGGTTCCAAATACATGTATCCCTATAGAAGAAAACAGTGAAACATAAAAATGAAAATGGTTACTGCAAAAGAAACGGTTTAACCTAGAAGAACGAAATTTGGTGAGCCAAGTTGTTTTGGTGTACTGATCATTACCTGAAAGAATCATCAAGATTGGGTGAAAAAATGTTTGCTGAGATTTCAGGCAACTCGTAGTTTTTTGGAAGCTTGGCAACCCCTTTCCATGAAAGTAATTTTCGCCAGTCGCTGATTAGGGCTACATCAACACCAGACAAACCATAGAGACAGAACTTGAAACTGCTTTATTGTGTCAAGTTCCAAAGAGCTACCACAAACCGTGTTTGATTTAGAGTTCCAAATACATGTATCCCTATAGGAGAAAACAGAGTGAAACCTAAAAATGAAAACGGTTACTGCAAACGAACGGTTTAACCTAGAAGAACGAAATTTGGTGAGCCAAGTGGTTTTGGTGTACTGATCATTACCTGAAAGAATCATCAAGTTTGGGTGAAAAAATGTTGGCTGAGATTTCAGGCAACTCGTAGTTTTTTGGAAGCTTGGCAACCCCTTTCCATGAAAGTGATTTTCGCCAGTCTCTGCTTAGGGCTACATCAACAGCAAACAAACCATAGAGATAGAACTTGAAACTGCTTTATTGTGTCAAGTTTCAAAGAGCTAGCACAAACCGTGTTTGATTTAGTGTTCCAAATACATGTATCCCTATAGGAGAAAACAGAGTGAAACCTAAAAATGAAAACGGTTACTGCAAACGAACGGTTTAACCTAGAAGAACGAAATTTGGTGACCCAAGTGGTTTTGGTGTACTGATCATTACCTGAAAGAATCATCAAGATTGGGTAAAAAAATGTTGGCTGAGATTTCAGGCAACTCGTAGTTTTTGGGAAGCTTGGCAACCCCTTTCCATGAAAGTGATTTTCGCCAGTCTCTGCTTAGGGCTACATCAACAGCAAACAAACCATAGAGATAGAACTTGAAACTGCTTTATTGTGTCAAGTTTCAAAGAGCTAGCACAAACCGTGTTTGATTTAGAGTTCCAAATACATCTATCCATATAGGAGAAAACAGAGTGAAACCTAAAAATGAAAACTGTTACTGCAAACGAACGGTTTAACCTAGAAGAACGAAATTTGGTGAGCCAAGTGGTTTTGGTGTACTGATCATTACCTGAAAGAATCATCAAGATTGGGTGAAAAAATGTTGGCTGAGATTTCAGGCAACTCGTAGTTTTTTGGAAGCTTGGCAACCCCTTTCCATGAAAGTGATTTTCGCCAGTCTCTGCTTAGGGCTACATCAACAGCAAACAAACCATAGAGATAGAACTTGAAACTGCTTTATTGTGTCAAGTTTCAAAGAGCTAGCACAAACCGTGTTTGATTTAGTGTTCCAAATACATGTATCCCTATAGGAGAAAACAGAGTGAAACCTAAAAATGAAAACGGTTACTGCAAACGAACGGTTTAACCTAGAAGAATGAAATTTGGTGAACCAAGTTGTTTTGGTGTACTGATCATTACCTGAAAGAATCATCAATTGGGTGAAAAAATGTTTGCTGAGATTTCAGGCAACTCGTAGTTTTTTGGAAGCTTGGCAACCCCTTTCCATGAAAGTGATTTTCTCCACTCTCTGCTTAGGGCTACATCAACAGCAAACAAACCATAGAGATAGAACTTGAAACTGCTTTATTGTGTCAAGTTTCAAAGAGCTAGCACAAACCGTGTTTGATTTAGAGTTCAAAATACATGTATCCCTATAGGAGAAAACAGAGTGAAACCTAAAAATGAAAACGGTTACTGCAAACGAACGGTTCAACCTAGAAGAATGATTTGGTGAGCGAAGTGGTTTAGGTGTTCTGATCATTACCTGAAAGAATCATCAAGATTGGGTGAAAAATATTGGCTGAGATTTCAGGCAACACGTAGTCTTTTGGAAGCTTGGCAACCCCTTTCCATGAAAGTGATTTTCGCCAGTCTCTGCTTAGGGCTACTTCAACAGCAAACAAACCATAAAGATAGAACTTGAAACTGCTTTATTGTGTCAAGTTTCAAAGAGCTAGCACAAACCGTGTTTGATTTAGAGTTCCAAATACATGTATCCCTATAGGAGAAAACAGAGTGAAACATGAAAATGAAAACGGTTACTGCAAGCGAACTGTTTAACCCAGAAGAACGAAACTTGGTGAGCTTAGTGGTTTTGGTGTACAGTTCATTACCTGAAAGAATCATCAAGATTGGGTGAAAAAATGTTTGCTGAGATTTCAGGCAACTCGTAGTTTTTTGGAAGCTTGGCAACCCCTTTCCATGAAAGTGATTTTCGCCACTCTCTGCTTAGGGCTACATCAACAGCAAACAAACCATAGAGATAGAACTTGAAACTGCTTTATTGTGTCAAGTTTCAAAGAGCTAGCACAAACCGTTTTTAATTTAGTGTTCCAAATACATGTATCCCTATAGGAGAAAACAGAGTGAAACCTAAAAATGAAAACGGTTACTGCAAACGAACGGTTTAACCTAGAAGAACGAAACTTGGTGAGCTTCGTGGTTTTGGTGTACTGATCATTAGCTGAAAGAATCATCAAGATTGGGTGAAAAAAATGTTTGCTGAGATTTCAGGCAACTCGTAGTTTTTTGGAAGCTTGGCAACCCCTTTCCATGAAAGTGATTTTCGCCAGTCTCTGCTTAGGGCTACATCAACAGAAAACAAACCATAGAGATAGAACTTGAAACTGCTTTATTGTATTAAGATTCAAAGTGCTAGCACAAACCGTGTTTGATTTAGAGTTCCAAATACATGTATCCCTATAGGAGAAAACAGAGTGAAACCTAAAAATGAAAACGGTTACTGCAAACGAACGGTTTAACCCAGAAGAACGAAACTTTATGAGCTTAGTGGTTTTGGTGTACAGTTCATTACCTGAAAGAATCATCAAGATTGGGTGAAAAAATGTTTGCTGAGATTTCAGACAACTCGTCTTATTTGGAAGCTTGGCAACCCCTTTCCATAAAAGTTATTTTCGCCACTCTCTGCTTAGGGCTACATCAACAGCAAAGAAACCATAGAGATAGAACTTGAAACTGCTTTATTGTGTCAAGTTTCAAAGAGCTAGCACAAACCGTGTTTGATTTAGTGTTCCAAATACATGTATCCCTATAGGAGAAAAGAGAGTGAAACCTAAAAATGAAAACGGTTACTGCAAACGAACGGTTTAACCTAGAAGAACGAAATTTGGTGAGCCAAGTGGTTTTGGTGTACTGATCATTACCTGAAAGTATCATCCAGATTGGGTGAAAAAATGTTGGCTGAGATTTCAGGCAACTCATAGTTTTTTGAAAGCTTGGCAACCCCTTTCCATGAAAGTGATTTTCGCCAGTCTCTGCTTAGGGCTACATCAATAGCAAAGAAACCATAGAGATAGAACTTGAAACTGCTTTATTGTGTCAAGTTTCAAAGAGCTAGCACAAACCGTGTTTGATTTAGAGTTCCAAGTACATGTATTTCTATAGGACAAAACAGAGTGAAACCTAAAAATGAAAACGGTTACTGCAAACGATCGGTTTAACCTAGAAGAACGAAATTTGGTGACCCGAGTGGTTTTGGTGTACTGATCATTACCTGAAAGAATCATCAAGATTGGGTGAAAAAATGTTGGCTGAGATTTCAGGCAACTCGTAGTTTTTTGGAACCTTGGAAACCCCTTTCCATGAAAGTGATTTTCGCCAGTCTCTGCTTAGGGCTACATCAACAGCAAACAAACCATAGACATAAAACTTGAAACTGCTTTATTGTGTCAAGTTTCAAAGAGCTAGCACAAACCGTGTTTGATTTAGAGTTCCAAATACATGTATCCCTATAGGAGAAAACAGAGTGAAACCCAAAAATGAAAACGGTTACTGCAAATGAACGGTTTAACCTAGAAGAACGAAATTTGGTGAGCGAAGTGGTTTTGGTGTACTGATGATTACCTGATAGAATCATCAAGTTTGGATGAAAAAATGTTTGCTGAGATTTTAGGAAACTCGTACTTTTTTGGAATATTGGCCACCCCTTTCCATGAAAGTGATGTTCGCCAGTCTCAGCTTAGGGCTACATCAACAGCAAACAAACGATAGAGATAGAACTTGAAACTCTTTATTGTGTCAAGTTTCAAAGAGCTAGCACAAACCGTGTTTGATTTAGAGTTCCAAATACATGTATCCCTATAGGAGAAAACAGAGTGAAACCTAAAAATGAAAACGGTTACTGCAAACGAACAGTTTAACCTAGAAGAACGAAATATGGTGAGCCAAGTGGTTTTGGTGTACTGATCATTACCTGAAAGAATCATCAAGATTGGGTGAAAATATGTTTGCTGAGATTTCAGGCAACTCGTAGTTTTTTGGAAGCTTGGCAACCCCTTTCCATGAAAGGGATTTTCGCAAGTCTCTGCTTAGGACTACATCAACAGCAAACAAACCATAGAGATAGAACTTGAAACTTCTTTATTGTGTCAAGTTTCAAAGAGCTAGCACAAACCGTGTTTGATTTAGAGTTCCAAATACATGTATCCCTATAGGAGAAAACAAAGTGAAACCTAAAAATGAAAACGGTTACTGCAAACGAACGGTTTAACCTAGAAGAACGAAATTTGGTGACCCAAGTGGTTTTGGTGTACTGATCATTACCTGAAAGAATCATCAAGATTGGGTAAAAAAATGTTGGCTGAGATTTCAAGCAACTCGTAGTTTTTTGGAAGCTTGGCAACCCCTTTCCATGAAAGTGATTTTCGCCAGTCTCTGCTTAGGGCTACATCAACAGCAAACAAACCATAGAGATAGAGCTTGAAACTGCTTTATTGTGTCAAGTTTCAAAGAGCTAGCACAAACCGTGTTTGATTTCGAGTTCCAAATACATGTATCCCTATAGGAGAAAACAGAGTGAAACCTAAAAATGAAAACGGTTACTGCAAACGAATGGTTTAACCTAGAAGAACGAAATTTGGTGAGACAAGTGGTTTTGGTGTACTGATCATTACCTGAAAGAATCATCAAGATTGGGTGAAAAAATATTTGCTGAGATTTCGGGAATTCGTAGTTTTTTGGAAGCTTGGCAACCCCTTTCCATGAAAGTGATTTTCGCCAGTCTCTGCTTAGGGCTACATCAACAGCAAACAAACCATAGAGATAGAACTTGAAACTGCTTTATTGTGTCAAGTTTCAAAGAGCTAGCACAAACCGTGTTTGATTTAGGGTTCCAAATACATGTATCCCTATAGAAGAAAACAGTGAAACATAAAAATGAAAATGGTTACTGCAAAAGAAACGGTTTAACCTAGAAGAACGAAATTTGGTGAGCCAAGTTGTTTTGGTGTACTGATCATTACCTTAAAGAATCATCAAGATTGGGTGAAAAAATGTTTGCTGAGATTTCAGGCAACTCGTAGTTTTTTGGAAGCTTGGCAACCCCTTTCCATGAAAGTGATTTTCGCCAGTCGCTGATTAGGGCTACATCAACAGCAGACAAACCATAGAGACAGAACTTGAAACTACTTTATTGTGTCAAGTTCCAAAGAGCTACCACAAACCGTGTTTGATTTAGAGTTCCAAATACATGTATCCCTATAGGAGAAAACAGAGTGAAACCTAAAAATGAAAACGGTTACTGCAAACGAACGGTTTAACCTAGAAGAACGAAATTTGGTGAGCCAAGTCGTTTTGGTGTACTGATAATTAGCTGAAAGAATCATCAAGTTTGGGTGAAAAAATGTTTGCTGAGATTTCAGGCAACTCGTAGTTTTTTGGAAGCTTGGCAACCCCTTTCCATGAAAGTGATTTTCGCCAGTCTCTGCTTAGGGCTACATAAACAGCAAACAAACCATAGAGATAGAACTTGAAACTGCTTTATTGTGTCAAGTTTCAAAGAGCTAGCACAAACCGTGTTTGATTTAGAGTTCCAAATACATGTATCCATATAGGAGAAAACAGAGCGAAACCTAAAAATGAAAACGGTTACTGCAAACGAACGGTTTAACCTAGAAGAACGAAATTTGGTGAGCCAAGTGGTTTTGGTGTACTGATCATTACCTGAAAGAATCATCAACATTGGGTGAAAAAATGTTGGCTGAGATTTCAGGCAACTCGTAGTTTTTTGGAAGCTTGGCAACCCCTTTCCATGAAAGTGATTTTCGCCAGTCTCTGCTTAGGGCTACATCAACAGCAAACAAACCATAGAGATAGAACTTGAAACTGCTTTATTGTGTCAAGTTTCAAAGAGCTAGCACAAACCGTGTTTGATTTAGAGTTCCAAATACATGTATCCCTATAGGAGAAAACAGAGTGAAACCTAAAAAGGAAAACGGTTACTGCAAACGAATAGTTTAACCTAGAAGAACGAAATTTGGTGAGCCAAGTGGATTTGGTGTACTGATCATTACCTTGAAGAATCATCAAGAATGGGTAAAAAAATGTTGGCTGAGATTTCAGGCAACTCGTAGTTTTTTGGAAGCTTGGCAACCAATTTCCATGAAAGTGATTTTCGCCAGACTCTGCTTAGGGTTACATCAACAGTAAAAAGACCATAGAGATAGAACTTGAAACTGCTTTATTGTGTCAAGTTTCAAAGAAAAGAGCTAGCACAAACCGTGTTTGATTTAGAGTTTCAAATACATGTATCCCTATAGGAGAAAACAGAGTGAAACCTAAAAATATTAACAGTTACTGCAAACGAACAGTTTAACCTAGAAGAACGAAATTTGCTGAGCCAAATGGTTTTGGTGTACTGATCATTACCTGAAAGAATCATCAAGATTGGGTGAAAAAATGTTGGCTGAGATTTCAGGCAACTCGTAGTTTTTTGGAAGCTTGGCAACCCCTTTCCATGAAAGTGATTTTCGAGAGTCTCTGCTTAGGGCTTCATCAACAGCAAACAAACCATAGAGATAGAACTTGAAACTGCTTTATTGTGTCAAGTTTCAAAGAGCTAGCATAAACCGTGTTTGATTTAGAGTTCCAAATACATGTATCCCTATAGGAGAAAACAGAGTGAAACCTAAAAATGAAAACGGTTACTGCAAACGAACGGTTTAACCTAGAAGAACGAAATTTGGTGACCCAAGTGGTTTTGGTGTACTGATCATTACCTGAAAGAATCATCAAGATTGGGTCAAAAAATGTTTGCTGAGATTTCAGGCAACTCGTAGTTTTTTGGAAGCTTGGCAACCCCTTTCCATGAAAGTGATTTTCGCCAGTCCTCTGCTTAGGGCTACATCAACAGCAAACAAACCATAGAGATAGAACTTGAAACTGCTTTATTGTGTCAAGTTTCAAAGAACTAGCACAAACCGTGTTTGATTTAGAGTTCCAAATGCATGTATCCCTGTAGGAGAAAACAGAGTGAAACCTAAAAATGAAAACGGTTACTGCAAACGAACAGTTTAACCTAGAAGAAAGAACTATGGTGAGCCAAGTGGTTTTGGTGTACTGATCATTACCTGAAAGAATCATCAACATTGGGTGAAAAAATGTTGGCTGAGATTTCAGGCAACTCGTAGTTATTTGGAAGCTTGGCAAACCCTTTCCATGAATTGATATTCGCCAGTCTCTGCTTAGGGCTACATCAACAGCAAACAAACCATACAGATAGAACTTGAAACTGCTTTAATGTGTCAAGTTTCAAAGAGCTAGCACAAACCGTGTTTGATTTAGAGTTCCAAATACATGTATCCCTATAGGAGAAAACAGAGTGAAACCTAAAAATATTACCAGTTACTGCAAATGAACGGTTTAACCTAGAAGAACGAAATTTGGTGAGCCAAGTGGTTTAGGTGTACTGATCATTACCTGAAAGAATCATCAAGATTGAGTGAAAAAAATGTTTGCTGAGATTACAGGCAACTAGTAGTTTTTTGGAGGCTTGGCAACCCCTTTCCATGAATGTGATTTTCGCCAGTCTCTGCGTAGGGCTACATCAACAGCAAACAAACCATAGAGCCAGAACTTGAAACTGCTTTATTGTGTCAAGTTTCAAAGAGCTAGCACAAACCGTGTTTGATTTAGAGTTCCAAATACATGTATCCCTATAGGAGAAAACAGAGTGAAACCTAAAAATGAAAACGGTTACTGCAAACGAACAGTTTAACCTAGAAGAACGAAATTTGGTGAGCCAAATGGTTTTGGTGTACTGATCATTACCTGAAAGAATCATCAAGATTGGGTGAAAAAATGTTGGCTGAGATTTCAGGCAACTCGTAGTTTTTTGGAAGCTTGGCAACCCCTTTACATGAAAGTGATTTTCGCCAGTCTCTGCTTAGGGCTTCATCAACAGCAAACAAACCATAGATATAGAACTTGAAACTGCTTTATTGTGTCAAGTTTCAAAGAGCTAGCATAAACCGTGTTTGATTTAGAGTTCCAAATACATGTATCCCTATAGGAGAAAACAGAGTGAAACCTAAAAATGAAAACGGTTACTGCAAACGAACGGTTTAACCTAGAAGAACGAAATTTGGTGACCCAAGTGGTTTTGGTGTACTGATCATTACCTGAAAGAATCATCAAGATTGGGTGAAAAAATGTTGGCTGAGATTTCAGGCAACTCGTAGTTTTTTGGAAGCTTGGCAACCCCTTTCCATGAAAGTGATTTTTCGCCACTCTCTGCTTAGGGCTACATCAACAGCAAACAAACCATACAGATAGAACTTGAAACTGCTTTATTGTGTCAAGTTTCAAAGAGCTAGCACAAACCGTGTTTGATTTAGAGTTCCAAATACATGTATCCCTATAGAAGAAAACAGTGAAACCTAAAAATGAAAACGGTTACTGCAAACGAACGGTTCAACCTAGAAGAACGAAATTTCGTGAGCCAAGTGGTTTTGGTGTACTGATCATTACCTGAAAGAATCATCAAGAATGGGTGAAAAAATGTTGGCTGAGATTTCAGGCAACTCTTGGTTTTTTGGAAGCTTGGCAACCCCTTTCTATTAAAGTGATTTTCGCCAGTCTCTGCTTAGGGCTACATCAACAGCAAACAAACCATAGAGATAGAACTTGAAACGGCTTTATTGTGTCAAGTTTCAAAGAGCTAGCACAAACCGTGTTTATTTTAGAGTTCCAAGTACATGTATCCCTATAGGAGAAAAACAGAGTGAAACCTAAAAATAAAAACGATTACTGCAAACGAACAGTTTAAACTAGAAGAACGAAATATGGTGATCCAAGTGGTTTTGGTGTACTGATCATTACCTGAAAGAATCATCAAGATTGGGTGAAAAAATGTTGGCTGAGATTTTAGGCAAATCATAGTTTTTTGGAAGCTGGCCACCCCTTTCTATGAAAGTGATTTTCGCCACTCTCTGCTTAGGGCTACATCAACAGCAAGCAAACCATACAGATAGAACTTGAAACTGCTTTATTGTGTCAAGTTTCAAAGAGCTAGCACAAACTGTGTTTGATTTAGAGTTCCAAATACATGTATCCCTATAGGAGAAAACAGAGTGAAACCTAAAAATGAAAACGGTTACTGCAAACGAAACGGTTTAACCTAGAAGAACGAAATTTGGTGAGCCAAGTGGTTTTGGTGTACTGATCATTACCTGAAAGAATCATCAAGATTTGGTGAAAAAATGTTAGCTGAGATTTCAGGCAACTCGTAGTTGTTTGGAAGCTTGGCAACCCCTTTCCATGAAAGTGATTTTCGCCAGTCTCTGCTTAGGGCTACATCAACAGCAAACAAACCATAGAGATAGAACTTGAAACTGCTATATTGTGTCAAGTTTCAAGGAGCTAGCACAAACCGTGTTTGATTTAGAGTTCCAAATACATGTATCCCTATAGGAGAAAACAGAGTGAAACCTAAAAATGAAAACGGTTACTGCAAACGAACGTTTTAAACCTAGAAGAAACGAAATTTGGTGACCCAAGTGGTTTTGGGGTACTGATCATTACCTAAAGAATCATCAAGATTGGGTGATAAAATGTTGGCTGAGATTTCAGGGAACTCATAGTTTTTTGGAAGCTTGGCAACCCCTTTCCATGAAAGTGATTTTCGCCAGTCTCTGCTTAGGGCTATATCAACAGCAAACAAAACCATTGAGGTAGAACTTGAAACTGCTTTATTGTGTCAAGTTCCAAAGAGCTAGCACAAACCGTGTTTGATTTAGAGTTCCAAATACATGTATCCCTATAGGAGAAAACAGAGTGAAACCTAAAATGAAAACGCTTACTGCAAACGAACGATTTAACCTAGAAGAACGAAATTTGGTGAGCCAAGTGGTTTTGGTGTACTGATCATTACCTGAAAGAATCATCAAGATTGGGTTAAAAAATGTTGACTGAGATTTTAGGCAACTCGTAGTTTTTTGGAAGCTTGGCCACCCCTTTCCATGAAAGTGATTTTCGCCAGTCTCTGCTTAGGGCTACATCAACAGCAAACAAACCATAGAGATAGAACATGAAACTGTTTTATTGTGTCAAGTTTCAAAGAGCTAGCACAAACCCTGATTGATTTAGAATTCCAAATACATGTATCCCTATCGGAGAAAACAGGGTGAAACCTAAAAAGTAAAACGGTTACTGCAAACGAAAGGTTTAACCTAGAAGAACGAAATTTGGTGAGCCAAGTGGTTTTGGTGTACTGATCATTACCTGAAAGAATTATCAAGATTGGGTAAAAAAATGTTGGCTGAGATTTCAGGCAACTCGTAGTTTTTTGAAACTTGGCAACCAATTTCCATGAAAGTGATTTTCGCCAGTCTCGGCTTAGGGCTACATCAACAGCAAACAAACAATGCAGATAGAACTTGAAACTGCTTTATTGTGTCAAGTTTCAAAGAGCTAGCACAAACCGTGTTTGATTTAGAGTTCCAAATACATGTATCCCTATAGGAGAAAACAGAGTGAAACCTAAAAATGAAAACGGTTATTGCAAACGAACAGTTTAACCTAGAAGAACGAAATATGGTGAGCCAAGTGGTTTTGGTGTACTGATCATTACCTGAAAGAATCATCAAGATTGGGTGAAAAAATGTTGGCTGAGATTTCAGGCAACTAGTAGTTTTTTGGAAGCTTGGCAACCCCTTTCCATGAAAGTGATTTTCGCCAGTCTCTGCTTAGGGCTACATCAACAGCAAACAAACCATACAGATAGAACTTGAAACTGCTTTATTGTGTCAAGTTTCAAAGAGCTAGCACAAACCGAGTTTGATTTAGAGTTCCAAATATATGTATCCCTATAGGAGAAAACAGAGTGAAACCTAAAAATGAAAACGGTTACTGCAAACGAACAGTTTAACCTAGAAGAATGAAATATGGTGAGCCAAGTGGTTTTGGTGTACTGATCATTACCTGAAAGAATCATCAAGATTGGGTGAAAAAATGTTGGCTGAGATTTTAGGCAACTAGTAGTTTTTTGGAAGCTTGGCAACCCCTTTCCATGAAAGTGATTCTCGCCAGTCTCTGCTTAGGGCTACATCAACAGCAAACAAACCATACAGAGAGAACTTGAAACTGTTTTATTGTGTCAATTTTCAAAGAGCTAGCACAAACCGTGTTTGATTTAGAGTTCCAAATACATGTATCCCTATAGGAGAAAACAGAGTGAAACTTAAAATGAAAACGGTTACTGCAAACTAACGGTTTAACCTAGAAGAACGAAATTTGGTGAGCCAAGTGGTTTTGGTGTACTGATCATTACCTGAAAGAGTCATCAAGATTGGGTGAAAAAATGTTGGCTGAGATTTCAGGCAACTCGTAGTTTTTTGGAAGCTTGGCAACCCCTTTCTATGAAAGTGATTTTCGCCAGTCTCTGCTTAGGGCTACATCAACAGCAAACAAACCATAGAGATAGAACTTGAAACTGATTTATTTTGTCAAGTTCCAAAGATCTAGCACAAACCGTGTTTGATTTAGCGTTCCAAATACATGTATCCCTATATGAGAAAACAGAGTGAAAACTAAAAATGAAAACGGTTACTGCAAACGAACGATTTAAACTAGAAGAACGAAATTTGGTGAGCCAAGTGGTTTTGGTGTACTGATCATTACCTGAAAGAATCATCAAGATTGGGAGAAAAAATGTTGGCTGAGATTTCAGGCAACTCGTAGTTTTTTGGAAGCTTGGCAACCCCTTTCCATGAAAGTGATTTTCGCCAGTCTCTGCTTAGGGCTACATCAACAGCAAACAAACCATAGAGATAGAACTTGAAACTGCTTTGTTGTGTCAAGTTTCAAAGAGCTAGCACAAACCGTGTTTGATTTAGAGTTCCAAATACATGTATCCCTATAGGAGAAAACTGAGTGAAACCTAAAAATGAAAACGGTTACTGCAAACGAATGGTTTAACCTAGAAGAACGAAATTTGGTGAGCCAAGTGGTTTTGGTGTACTGATCATTACCTGAAAGAATAATCAAGATTGGGTGAAAAAATGTTGGCTGAGATTTCAGGCAACTTGTAGTTTTTTGGAAGCTTGGCAACCCCTTTCCATGAAAGAGATTTTCGCCAGTCTCGGCTTAGGGCTACTCAACAGCAAACAAACCATACAGATAGAACTTGAAACTGCTTTATTGTGTCAAGTTTTAAAGAGCTAGCACAAACCGTGTTTGATTTAGAGTTCCAAATACATGTATCCCTATAGGAGAAAACAGAGTGAAACCTAAAAATGAAAACGGTTACTGCAAACGAACGGTTTAACCTAGAAAAACGAAATTTGGTGAGCCAAGTGGTTTTGGTGTACTGATCATCACCTGAAAGAATCATCAAGATTGGGTGAAAAAATGTTGGCTGAGATTTCAGGAAACTCGTAGTTTTTTGGAAGCTTGGCAACTTCTTTCCATGAAAGTGATTTTCGCCAGTCTCTGCTTAGGGCTACATCAACAGCAAAGAAACCATAGAGATAGAACTTGGAACTGCTTTATTGTGTCAAGTTTCAAAGAGCTAGCACAAACCGTGTTTGATTTAGAGTTCCAAATACATGTATCCCTATAGGAGAAAACAGAGTGAAACCTAAAAATGAAAACGGTTATTGCAAACGAACAGTTTAACCTAGAAGAACGAAATATGGTGAGCCAAGTGGTTTTGGTGTACTGATCATTACCTGAAAGAATCATCAAGATTGGGTGAAAAAATGTTGGCTGAGATTTCAGGCAACTAGTAGTTTTTTGGAAGCTTGGCAACCCCTTTCCATGAAAGTGATTTTCGCCAGTCTCTGCTTAGGGCTACATCAACAGCAAACAAACCATACAGATAGAACTTGAAACTGCTTTATTGTGTCAAGTTTCAAAGAGCTAGCACAAACCGTGTTTGATTTAGAGTTCCAAATATATGTATCCCTATAGGAGAAAACAGAGTGAAACCTAAAAATGAAAACGGTTACTGCAAACCAACAGTTTAACCTAGAAGAATGAAATATGGTGAGCCAAGTGGTTTTGGTGTACTGATCATTACCTGAAAGAATCATCAAGATTGGGTGAAAAAATGTTGGCTGAGATTTCAGGCAACTAGTAGTTTTTTGGAAGCTTGGCAACCCCTTTCCATGAAAGTGATTCTCGCCAGTCTCTGCTTAGGGCTACATCAACAGCAAACAAACCATACAGAGAGAACTTGAAACTGCTTTATTGTGTCAATTTTCAAATAGCTAGCACAAACCGTGTTTGATTTAGAGTTCCAAATACATGTATCCCTATAGGAGAAAACAGAGTGAAACTTAAAATGAAAACGGTTACTGCAAACGAACGGTTTAACATAGAAGAACGAAATTTGGTGAGCCAAGTGGTTTTGGTGTACTGATCATTACCTGAAAGAGTCATCAAGATTGGGTGAAAAAATGTTGGCTGAGATTTCAGGCAACTCGTAGTTTTTTGGAAGCTTGGCAACCCCTTTCCATGAAAGTGATTTTCGCCAGTCTCTGCTTAGGGCTACATCAACAGCAAACAAACCATAGAGATAGAACTTGAAACTGATTTATTTTGTCAAGTTCCAAAGATCTAGCACAAACCGTGTTTGATTTAGCGTTCCAAATACATGTATCCCTATATGAGAAAACAGAGTGAAAACTAAAAATGAAAACGGTTACTGCAAACGAACGATTTAAACTAGAAGAACGAAATTTGGTGAGCCAAGTGGTTTTGGTGTACTGATCATTACCTGAAAGAATCATCAAGATTGGGAGAAAAAATGTTGGCTGAGATTTCAGGCAACTCGTAGTTTTTTGGAAGCTTGGCAACCCCTTTCCATGAAAGTGATTTTCGCCAGTCTCTGCTTAGGGCTACATCAACAGCAAACAAACCATAGAGATAGAACTTGAAACTGCTTTGTTGTGTCAAGTTTCAAAGAGCTAGCACAAACCGTGTTTGATTTAGAGTTCCAAATACATGTATCCCTATAGGAGAAAACAGAGTGAAACCTAAAAATGAAAACGGTTACTGCAAACGAATGGTTTAACCTAGAAGAACGAAATTTGGTGAGCCAAGTGGTTTTGGTGTACTGATCATTACCTGAAAGAATCATCAAGATTGGGTGAAAAAATATTTGCTGAGATTACAAGCAACTCGTAGTTTTTTGGAAGCTTGGCAACCCCATTCCATGAATGTGATTTTCGCCAGTCTCTGCTTAGGGCTACATCAACAGCAAACAAACCATAGAGATAGAACTTGAAACTGCTTTATTGTGTCAAGTTTCAAAGAGCTAGCACAAACCGTGTTTGATTTAGAGTTCCAAATACATGTATCCCTATAGGAGAAAACAGAGTGAAACCTAAAAATAAAAACGGTTACTGCAAACGAACGATTTAACCTAGAAGAACGAAATTTGGTGAGCCAAGTGGTTTTGGTGTACTGATCATTCCCTTGAAGAATCATCAAGATTGGTTGATAAAATGTTGGCTGAGATTTCAGGCAACTCGTAGTTTTTTGGAAGATTGGCAACCCATTTCCATGAAAGTGATTCACGCCAGTCTCTGCTTAGGGCGACATCAACAGCAAAAAAACCATAGAGATAGAACTTGAAACTGCTCTATTGTGTCAAGTTTCAAAGAGCTAGCACAAACCGTGTTTGATTTAGAGTTTCAAATACATGTATCCCTATAAGGAGAAAACAGAGTGAAACCTCAAAATGAAACTGGTTACTGCCAACGAACGGTTTAACCTAGAAGAACGAAATTTGGCGAGCCAAGTAGGATTGGTGTACTGATCATTACCTGAAAGTTTCATCAAGATTGGGTGAAAAAGTGTGTGCTGAGATTTCTGGCAACTCGTAGTTTTTTGGAAGCTTGGCAGGCCCTTTCCATGAAAGTGATTCTCGCCAGTCTCTGCTTAGGGCTACATCAACAGCAAACAAACCATAGAGATAGAACTTGAAACTGCTTTATTGTGTCAAGTTTCAAAGAGCTAGCACAAACCGTGTTTGATTTAGAGTTCCAAATACATGTATCCCTATAGGAGAAAACAGAGTGAAATCTCAAAATGAAACCGGTTACTGCCAACGAACGGTTTAACCTAGAAGAACGAAATTTGGCGAGCCAAGTGGGATTGGTGTACTGATCATTACCTGAAAGTTTCATCAAGATTGGGTGAAAAAGGGTGTGCTGAGATTTCAGGCAACTCGTAGTTTTTTGGAAGCTTGGCAGGCCCTTTCCATGAAAGTGATTCTCGCCAGTCTCTGCTTAGGGCTACATCAACAGCAAACAAACCATAGAGATAGAACTTGAAACTGCTTTATTGTGTCAAGTTTCAAAGAGCTAGCACAAACCGTGATTGATTTAGAGTTCCAAATACATGTATCCCTATAGGAGAAAACAGAGTGAAACCTCAAAATGAAACCGGTTACTGCCAACGAACGGTTTAACCTAGAAAAACGAAATTTGGCGAGCCAAGTGGGATTGGTGTACTGATCATTGCCTGAAAGTTTCATCAAGATTGGGTGAAAAAGTGTGTGCTGAGATTTCTGGCAACTCGTAGTTTTTTGGAAGCTTGGCAGGCCCTTTCCATGAAAGTGATTCTCACCAGTCTCTGCTTAGGGCTACATCAACAGCAAACAAACCATAGAGAGAGAACTTGAAACTGCTTTATTGTGTCAAGTTTAAAAGAGCTAGCACAAACCGTGTTTGATTTAGAGTTCCAAATACATGTATCCCTATAGGAGAAAACAGAGTGAAACCTCAAAATGAAACCGGTTACTGCCAACGAACGGTTTAACCTAGAAGAAAGAAATTTGGCGAGCCAAGTGGGATTGGTGTACTGATCATTACCTGAAAGTTTCATCAAGATTCGTGAAAAAGGGTGTGCTGAGATTTCAGGCAACTCATAGTTTTTTGGAAGCTTGGCAGGCCCTTTCCATGAAAGTGATTCTCGCCAGTCTCTGCTTAGGGCTACATCAACAGCAAACAAACCATAGAGATAGAACTTGAAACTGCTTTATTGTGTCAAGTTTCAAAGAGCTAGCACAAACCGTGTTTGATTTAGAGTTCCAAATACATGTATCCCTATAGGAGAAAACAGAGTGAAACCTCAAAATGAAACCGGTTACTGCCAACGAACTGTTTAACCTAGAAGAACGAAATTCGGCGATCCAAGTTGGATTGGAGTACTGATCATTACCTGAAAGTTTCATCAAAATTGGGTGAAAAAGTGTGTGCTGAGATTTCAGGCAACTCGTAGTTTTTTGGAAGCTTGGCAGGCCCTTTCCATGAAAGTGATTCTCGCCAGTCTCTGCTTAGGGCTACATCAACAGCAAACAAACCATAGAGATAGAACTTGAAACTGCTTTATTGTGTCAAGTTTCAAAGAGCTAGCACAAACCGTGTTTGATTTAGAGTTCCAAATACATGTATCCCTATAAGGAGAAAACAGAGTGAAACCTCAAAATGAAACTGGTTACTGCCAACGAACGGTTTAACCTAGAAGAACGAAATTTGGCGAGCCAAGTGGGATTGGTGTACTGATCATTACCTGAAAGTTTCATCAAGATTGCGTGAAAAAGGGTGTGCTGAGATTTCAGGCAACTCGTAGTTTTTTGGAAGCTTGGCAGGCCCTTTCCATGAAAGTGATTCTCGCCAGTCTCTGCTTAGGGCTACATCAACAGCAAAAAAACCATAGAGATAGAACTTGAAACTGCTTTATTGTGTCAAGTTTCAAAGAGCTAGCACAAACCGTGTTTGATTTAGAGTTCCAAATACATGTATCCCTATAAGGAGAAAACAGAGTGAAACCTCAAAATGAAACTGGTTACTGCCAAAAAACGGTTTAACCTAGAAGAACGAAATTTGGCGAGCCAAGTGGGATTGGTGTACTGATCATTACCTGAAAGTTTCATCAAGATTGGGTGAAAAAGTTTGTGCTGAGATTTCAGGCAACTCGTAGTTTTTTGGAAGCTTGGCAGGCCCTTTCCATGAAAGTGATTCTCGCCAGTCTCTGCTTAGGGCTACATCAACAGCAAACAAACCATAGAGATAGAACTTGAAACTGCTTTATTGTGTCAAGTTTCAAAGAGCTAGCACAAACCGTGTTTGATTTAGAGTTCCAAATACATGTATCCCTATAGGAGAAAACAGAGTGAAACCTCAAAATGAAACCGGTTACTGCCAACGAACGGTTTAACCTAGAAGAACGAAATTTCGCGAGCCAAGTGGGATTGGTGTACTGATCATTACCTGAAAGTTTCATCAAGATTGGGTGAAAAAGGGTGTACTGAGATTTAAGGAAAATCGTAGTTTTTTGTAAGCTAGGCAGGCCCTTTCCATGAAAGTGATTCTCACCAGTCTCTGCTTAGGGCTACATCAACAGCAAACAAACCATAGAGATAGAACTTGAAACTGCTTTATTGTGTCAAGTTTCAAAGAGCTACCACAAACCGTGTTTGATTTAGAGTTCCAAATACATGTATCCCTATAGGAGAAAACAGAGTGAAACCTCAAAATAAAACCGGTTACTGCCAACGAACGGTTTAACCTAGAAGAACAAAATTGGGCGAGCCAACTGGGATTGGTGTACTGATCATTACCTGAAAGTTTCATCAAGATTGCGTGAAAAAGGGTGTGCTGAGATTTCAGGCAACTCGTAGTTTTATGGAAGCTTGGCAGGCCCTTTCCATGAAAGTGATTCTCGCCAATCTCTGCTTAGGGCTACATCAACAGCAAACAAACCATAGAGATAGAACTTGAAACTGCTTTATTGTGTCAAGTTTCAAAGAGCTAGCACAAACCGTGTTTGATTTAGAGTTCCAAATACATGTATCCCTATAGGAGAAAACAGAGTGAAACCTCAAAATGAAACCGGTTACTGCCAACGAACTGTTTAACCTAGAAGAACGAAATTCGGCGATCCAAGTTGGATTGGAGTACTGATCATTACCTGAAAGTTTCATCAAGATTGGGTGAAAAAGTGTGTGCTGAGATTTCAGGCAACTCGTAGTTTTTTGGAAGCTTGGCAGGCCCTTTCCATGAAAGTGATTCTCGCCAGTCTCTGCTTAGGGCTAAATCAACAGCAAACAAACCATAGAGATAGAACTTGAAACTGCTTTATTGTGTCAAGTTTCAAAGAGCTAGCACAAACCGTGTTTGATTTAGAGTTCCAAATACATGTATCCCTATAAGGAGAAAACAGAGTGAAACCTCAAAATGAAACTGGTTACTGCCAACGAACGGTTTAACCTAGAAGAACGAAATTTAGCGAGCCAAGTGGGATTGGTGTACTGATCATTACCTGAAAGTATCATCAAGATTGCATGAAAAAGGGTGTGCTGAGATTTCAGGCAACTCGTAGTTTTTTGGAAGCTTGGCAGGCCCTTTCCATGAAAGTGATTCTCGCCAGTCTCTGCTTAGGGCTACATCAACAGCAAAAAAACCATAGAGATAGAACTTGAAACTGCTTTATTGTGTCAAGTTTCAAAGAGCTAGCACAAACCGTGTTTGATTTAGAGTTCCAAATACATGTATCCCTATAGGAGAAAACAGAGTGAAACCTCAAAATGAAACCGGTTACTGCCAACGAACGGTTTAACCTAGAAGAACGAAATTTCGCGAGCCAAGTGGGATTGGTGTACTGATCATTACCTGAAAGTTTCATCAAGATTGGGTGAAAAAGGGTGTACTGAGATTTAAGGAAAATCGTAGTTTTTTGTAAGCTAGGCAGGCCCTTTCCATGAAAGTGATTCTCACCAGTCTCTGCTTAGGGCTACATCAACAGCAAACAAACCATAGAGATAGAACTTGAAACTGCTTTATTGTGTCAAGTTTCAAAGAGCTACCACAAACCGTGTTTGATTTAGAGTTCCAAATACATGTATCCCTATAGGAGAAAACAGAGTGAAACCTCAAAATAAAACCGGTAACTGCCAACGAACGGTTTAACCTAGAAGAACAAAATTGGGCGAGCCAACTGGGATTGGTGTACTGATCAATACCTGAAAGTTTCATCAAGATTGCGTGAAAAAGGGTGTGCTGAGATTTCAGGCAACTCGTAGTTTTATGGAAGCTTGGCAGGCCCTTTCCATGAAAGTGATTCTCGCCAATCTCTGCTTAGGGCTACATCAACAGCAAACAAACCATAGAGATAGAACTTGAAACTGCTTTATTGTGTCAAGTTTCAAAGAGCTAGCACAAACCGTGTTTGATTTAGAGTTCCAAATACATGTATCCCTATAGGAGAAAACAGAGTGAAACCTCAAAATGAAACCGGTTACTGCCAACGAACTGTTTAACCTAGAAGAACGAAATTCGGCGATCCAAGTTGGATTGGAGTACTGATCATTACCTGAAAGTTTCATCAAGATTGGGTGAAAAAGTGTGTGCTGAGATTTCAGGCAACTCGTAGTTTTTTGGAAGCTTGGCAGGCCCTTTCCATGAAAGTGATTCTCGCCAGTCTCTGCTTAGGGCTAAATCAACAGCAAACAAACCATAGAGATAGAACTTGAAACTGCTTTATTGTGTCAAGTTTCAAAGAGCTAGCACAAAACCGTGTTTGATTTAGAGTTCCAAATACATGTATCCCTATAAGGAGAAAACAGAGTGAAACCTCAAAATGAAACTGGTTACTGCCAACGAACGGTTTAACCTAGAAGAACGAAATTTAGCGAGCCAAGTGGGATTGGTGTACTGATCATTACCTGAAAGTATCATCAAGATTGCATGAAAAAGGTGTGCTGAGATTTCAGGCAACTCGTAGTTTTTTGGAAGCTTGGCAGGCCCTTTCCATGAAAGTGATTCTCGCCAGTCTCTGCTTAGGGCTACATCAACAGCAAAAAAACCATAGAGATAGAACTTGAAACTGCTTTATTGTGTCAAGTTTCAAAGAGCTAGCACAAACCGTGTTTGATTTAGAGTTCCAAATACATGTATCCCTATAGGAGAAAACAGAGTGAAACCTCAAAATGAAACCGGTTACTGCCAACGAACGGTTTAACCTAGAAGAACGAAATTTCGCGAGCCAAGTGGGATTGGTGTACTGATCATTACCTGAAAGTTTCATCAAGATTGGGTGAAAAAGGGTGTACTGAGATTTAAGGCAAATCGTAGTTTTTTGTAAGCTAGGCAGGCCCTTTCCATGAAAGTGATTCTCACCAGTCTCTGCTTAGGGCTACATCAACAGCAAACAAACCATAGAGATAGAACTTGAAACTGCTTTATTGTGTCAAGTTTCAAAGAGCTACCACAAACCGTGTTTGATTTAGAGTTCCAAATACATGTATCCCTATAGGAGAAAACAGAGTGAAACCTCAAATAAAACCGGTTACTGCCAACGAACGGTTTAACCTAGAAGAACAAAATTGGGCGAGCCAACTGGGATTGGTGTACTGATCATTACCTGAAAGTTTCATCAAGATTGCGTGAAAAAGGGTGTGCTGAGATTTCAGGCAACTCGTAGTTTTTTGGAAGCTTGGCAGGCCCTTTCCATGAAAGTGATTCTCGCCAATCTCTGCTTAGGGCTACATCAACAGCAAACAAACCATAGAGATAGAACTTGAAACTGCTTTATTGTGTCAAGTTTCAAAGAGCTAGCACAAACCGTGTTTGATTTAGAGTTCCAAATACATGTATCCCTATAGGAGAAAACAGAGTGAAACCTCAAAATGAAACCGGTTACTGCCAACGAACGGTTTAACCTAGAAGAACGAAATTTCGCGAGCCAAGTGGGATTGGTGTACTGATCATTACCTGAAAGTTTCATCAAGATTGGGTGAAAAAGGGTGTACTGAGATTTAAGGAAAATCGTAGTTTTTTGTAAGCTAGGCAGGCCCTTTCCATGAAAGTGATTCTCACCAGTCTCTGCTTAGGGCTACATCAACAGCAAACAAACCATAGAGATAGAACTTGAAACTGCTTTATTGTGTCAAGTTTCAAAGAGCTACCACAAACCGTGTTTGATTTAGAGTTCCAAATACATGTATCCCTATAGGAGAAAACAGAGTGAAACCTCAAAATAAAAACCGGTTACTGCCAACGAACGGTTTAACCTAGAAGAACAAAATTGGGCGAGCCAACTGGGATTGGTGTACTGATCATTACCTGAAAGTTTCATCAAGATTGCGTGAAAAAGGGTGTGCTGAGATTTCAGGCAACTCGTAGTTTTATGGAAGCTTGGCAGGCCCTTTCCATGAAAGTGATTCTCGCCAATCTCTGCTTAGGGCTACATCAACAGCAAACAAACCATAGAGATAGAACTTGAAACTGCTTTATTGTGTCAAGTTTCAAAGAGTTAGCACAAACCGTGTTTGATTTAGAGTTCCAAATACATGTATCCCTATAGGAGAAAACAGAGTGAAACCTCAAAATGAAACCGGTTACTGCCAACGAACTGTTTAATCTAGAAGAACGAAATTCGGCGATCCAAGTTGGATTGGAGTACTGATCATTACCTGAAAGTTTCATCAAGATTGGGTGAAAAAGTGTGTGCTGAGATTTCAGGCAACTCGTAGTTTTTTGGAAGCTTGGCAGGCCCTTTCCATGAAAGTGATTCTCGCCAGTCTCTGCTTAGGGCTAAATCAACAGCAAACAAACCATAGAGATAGAACTTGAAACTGCTTTATTGTGTCAAGTTTCAAAGAGCTAGCACAAACCGTGTTTGATTTAGAGTTCCAAATACATGTATCCCTATAAGGAGAAAACAGAGTGAAACCTCAAAATGAAACTGGTTACTGCCAACGAACGGTTTAACCTAGAAGAACGAAATTTAGCGAGCCAAGTGGGATTGGTGTACTGATCATTACCTGAAAGTATCATCAAGATTGCATGAAAAAGGGTGTGCTGAGATTTCAGGCAACTCGTAGTTTTTTGGAAGCTTGGCAGGCCCTTTCCATGAAAGTGATTCTCGCCAGTCTCTGCTTAGGGCTACATCAACAGCAAAAAAACCATAGAGATAGAACTTGAAACTGCTTTATTGTGTCAAGTTTCAAAGAGCTAGCACAAACCGTGTTTGATTTAGAGTTCCAAATACATGTATCCCTATAGGAGAAAACAGAGTGAAACCTCAAAATGAAACCGATTACTGCCAACGAACGGTTTAACCTAGAAGAACGAATTTCGCGAGCCAAGTGGGATTGGTGTACTGATCATTACCTGAAAGTTTCATCAAGATTGGGTGAAAAAGGGTGTACTGAGATTTAAGGCAAATCGTAGTTTTTTGTAAGCTAGGCAGGCCCTTTCCATGAAAGTGATTCTCACCAGTCTCTGCTTAGGGCTACATCAACAGCAAACAAACCATAGAGATAGAACTTGAAACTGCTTTATTGTGTCAAGTTTCAAAGAGCTACCACAAACCGTGTTTGATTTAGAGTTCCAAATACATGTATCCCTATAGGAGAAAACAGAGTGAAACCTCAAAATAAAACCGGTTACTGCCAACGAACGGTTTAACCTAGAAGAACAAAATTGGGCGAGCCAACTGGGATTGGTGTACTGATCATTACCTGAACGTTTCATCAAGATTGCGTGAAAAAGGGTGTGCTGAGATTTCAGGCAACTCGTAGTTTTTTGGAAGCTTGGCAGGCCCTTTCCATGAAAGTGATTCTCGCCAATCTCTGCTTAGGGCTACATCAACAGCAAACAAACCATAGAGATAGAACTTGAAACTGCTTTATTGTGTCAAGTTTCAAAGAGCTAGCACAAACCGTGTTTGATTTAGAGTTCCAAATACATGTATCCCTATAGGAGAAAACAGAGTGAAACCTCAAAATGAAACCGGTTACTGCCAACGAACTGTTTAACCTAGAAGAACGAAATTCGGCGATCCAAGTTGGATTGGAGTACTGATCATTACCTGAAAGTTTCATCAAGATTGGGTGAAAAAGTGTGTGCTGAGATTTCAGGCAACTCGTAGTTTTTTGGAAGCTTGGCAGGCCCTTTCCATGAAAGTGATTCTCGCCAGTCTCTGCTTAGGGCTAAATCAACAGCAAACAAACCATAGAGATAGAACTTGAAACTGCTTTATTGTGTCAAGTTTCAAAGAGCTAGCACAAACCGTGTTTGATTTAGAGTTCCAAATACATGTATCCCTATAAGGAGAAAACAGAGTGAAACCTCAAAATGAAACTGGTTACTGCCAACGAACGGTTTAACCTAGAAGAACGAAATTTAGCGAGCCAAGTGGGATTGGTGTACTGATCATTACCTGAAAGTTTCATCAAGATTGCGTGAAAAAGGGTGTGCTGAGATTTCAGGCAACTCGTAGTTTTTTGGAAGCTTGGCAGGCCCTTTCCATGAAAGTGATTCTCGCCAGTCTCTGCTTAGGGCTACATCAACAGCAAAAAAACTATAGAGATAGAACTTGAAACTGCTTTATTGTGTCAAGTTTCAAAGAGCTAGCACAAACCGTGTTTGATTTAGAGTTCCAAATACATGTATCCCTATAAGGAGAAAACAGAGTGAAACCTCAAAATGAAACTGGTTACTGCCAAAAACGGTTTAACCTAGAAGAACGAAATTTGGCGAGCCAAGTGGGATTGGTGTACTGATCATTACCTGAAAGTTTCATCAAGATTGGGTGAAAAAGTGTGTGCTGAGATTTCAGGCAACTCGTAGTATTTTGGAAGCTTGCCAGGCCCTTTCCATGAAAGTGATTCTCGCCAGTCTCTGCTTAGGGCTACATCAACAGCAAACAAACCATAGAGACAGAACTTGAAACTGCTTTATTGTGTCAAGTTTCAAAGAGCTACCACAAACCGTGTTTGATTTAGAGTTCCAAATACATGTATCCCTACAGGAGAAAACAGAGTGAAACCTCAAAATGAAACCGGTTACTGCCAAGGAACGGTTTAACCTAGAAGAACGAAATTTGGCGAGCCAAGTGGGATTGGTGTACTGATCATTACCTGAAAGTTTCATCAAGATTGGGTGAAAAAGGGTGTACTGAGATTTAAGGCAAATCGTAGTTTTTTGTAAGCTAGGCAGGCCCTTTCCATGAAAGTGATTCTCACCAGTCTCTTCTTAGGGCTACATCAACAGCAAACAAACCATAGAGATAGAACTTGAAACTGCTTTATTGTGTCAAGTTTCAAAGAGCTACCACAAACCGTGTTTGATTTAGAGTTCCAAATACATGTATCCCTATAGGAGAAAACAGAGTGAAACCTCAAAATAAAACCGGTTACTGCCAACGAACGGTTTAACCTAGAAGAACAAAATTTGGCGAGCCAAGTGGGATTGGTGTACTGATCATTACCTGAAAGTTTCATCAAGATTGCGTGAAAAAGGGTGTGCTGAGATTTCAGGCAACTCGTAGTTTTTTGGAAGCTTGGCAGGCCCTTTCCATGAAAGTGATTCTCGCCAATCTCTGCTTAGGGCTACATCAACAGCAAACAAACCATAGAGATAGAACTTGAAACTGCTTTATTGTGTCAAGTTTCAAAGAGCTAGCACAAACCGTGTTTGATTTAGAGTTCCAAATACATGTATCCCTATAGGAGAAAACAGAGTGAAACCTCAAAATGAAACCGGTTACTGCCAACGAACTGTTTAACCTAGAAGAACGAAATTCGGCGATCCAAGTTGGATTGGAGTACTGATCATTACCTGAAAGTTTCATCAAGATTGGGTGAAAAAGTGTGTGCTGAGATTTCAGGCAACTCGTAGTTTTTTGGAAGCTTGGCAGGCCCTTTCCATGAAAGTGATTCTCGCCAGTCTCTGCTTAGGGCTAAATCAACAGCAAACAAACCATAGACATAGAACTTGAAACTGCTTTATTGTGTCAAGTTTCAAAGAGCTAGCACAAACCGTGATTGATTTAGAGTTCCAAATACATGTATCCCTATAGGAGAAAACAGAGTGAAACCTCAAAATGAAACCGGTTACTGCCAACGAACGGTTTAACCTAGAAAAACGAAATTTGGCGAGCCAAGTGGGATTGGTGTACTGATCATTGCCTGAAAGTTTCATCAAGATTGGGTCAAAAAGTGTGTGCTGAGATTTCTGGCAACTCGTAGTTTTTTGGAAGCTTGGCAGGCCCTTTCCATGAAAGTGATTCTCACCAGTCTCTGCTTAGGGCTACATCAACAGCAAACAAACCATAGAGAGAGAACTTGAAACTGCTTTATTGTGTCAAGTTTAAAAGAGCTAGCACAAACCGTATTTGATTTAGAGTTCCAAATACATGTATCCCTATAGGAGAAAACAGAGTGAAACCTCAAAATGAAACCGGTTACTGCCAACGAACGGTTTAACCTAGAAGAAAGAAATTTGGCGAGCCAAGTGGGATTGGTGTACTGATCATTACCTGAAAGTTTCATCAAGATTGCGTGAAAAAGGGTGTGCTGAGATTTCAGGCAACTCATAGTTTTTTGGAAGCTTGGCAGGCCCTTTCCATGAAAGTGATTCTCGCCAGTCTCTGCTTAGGGCTACATCAACAGCAAACAAACCATAGAGATAGAACTTGAAACTGCTTTATTGTGTCAAGTTTCAAAGAGCTAGCACAAACCGTGTTTGATTTAGAGTTCCAAATACATGTATCCCTATAGGAGAAAACAGAGTGAAACCTCAAAATGAAACCGGTTACTGCCAACGAACTGTTTAACCTAGAAGAACGAAATTCGGCGATCCAAGTTGGATTGGAGTACTGATCATTACCTGAAAGTTTCATCAAAATTGGGTGAAAAAGTGTGTGCTGAGATTTCAGGCAACTCGTAGTTTTTTGGAAGCTTGGCAGGCCCTTTCCATGAAAGTGATTCTCGCCAGTCTCTGCTTAGGGCTACATCAACAGCAAACAAACCATAGAGATAGAACTTGAAACTGCTTTATTGTGTCAAGTTTCAAAGAGCTAGCACAAACCGTGTTTGATTTAGAGTTCCAAATACATGTATCCCTATAAGGAGAAAACAGAGTGAAACCTCAAAATGAAACTGGTTACTGCCAACGAACGGTTTAACCTAGAAGAACGAAATTTGGCGAGCCAAGTGGGATTGGTGTACTGATCATTACCTGAAAGTTTCATCAAGATTGCGTGAAAAAGTGTGTGCTGAGATTTCAGGCAACTCGTAGTTTTTTGGAAGCTTGGCAGGCCCTTTCCATAAAAGTGATTCTCGCCAGTCTCTGCTTAGGGCTACATCAACAGCAAAAAAACCATAGAGATAGAACTTGAAACTGCTTTATTGTGTCAAGTTTCAAAGAGCTAGCACAAACCGTGTTTGATTTAGAGTTCCAAATACATGTATCCCTATAAGGAGAAAACAGAGTGAAACCTCAAAATGAAACTGGTTACTGCCAAAAAACGGTTTAACCTAGAAGAACGAAATTTGGCGAGCCAAGTGGGATTGGTGTACTGATCATTACCTGAAAGTTTCATCAAGATTGGGTGAAAAAGTGTGTGCTGAGATTTCAGGCAACTCGTAGTATTTTGGAAGCTTGCCAGGCCCTTTCCATGAAAGTGATTCTCGCCAGTCTCTGCTTAGGGCTACATCAACAGGAAAACAAACCATAGAGACAGAACTTGAAACTGCTTTATTGTGTCAAGTTTCAAAGAGCTACCACAAACCGTGTTTGATTTAGAGTTCCAAATACATGTATCCCTATAGGTGAAAACAGAGTGAAACCTCAAAATGAAACCGGTTACTGCCAACGAACGGTTTAACCTAGAAGAACGAAATTTGGCGAGCCAAGTGGGATTGGTGTACTGATCATTACCTGAAAGTTTCATCAAGATTGGGTGAAAAAGTTTGTGCTGAGATTTCAGGCAACTCGTAGTTTTTTGGAAGCTTGGCAGGCCCTTTCCATGAAAGTGATTCTCGCCAGTCTCTGCTTAGGGCTACATCAACAGCAAACAAACCATAGAGATAGAACTTGAAACTGCTTTATTGTGTCAAGTTTCAAAGAGCTAGCACAAACCGTGTTTGATTTAGAGTTCCAAATACATGTATCCCTATAGGAGAAAACAGTGAAACCTCAAAATGAAACCGGTTACTGCCAACGAACGGTTTAACCTAGAAGAACGAAATTTCGCGAGCCAAGTGGGATTGGTGTACTGATCATTACCTGAAAGTTTCATCAAGATTGGGTGAAAAAGGGTGTACTGAGATTTAAGGCAAATCGTAGTTTTTTGTAAGCTAGGCAGGCCCTTTCCATGAAAGTGATTCTCACCAGTCTCTGCTTAGGGCTACATCAACAGCAAACAAACCATAGAGATAGAACTTGAAACTGCTTTATTGTGTCAAGTTTCAAAGAGCTACCACAAACCGTGTTTGATTTAGAGTTCCAAATACATGTATCCCTATAGGAGAAAACAGAGTGAAACCTCAAAATAAAACCGGTTACTGCCAACGAACGGTTTAACCTAGAAGAACAAAATTGGGCGAGCCAACTGGGATTGGTGTACTGATCATTACCTGAAAGTTTCATCAAGATTGCGTGAAAAAGGGTGTGCTGAGATTTCAGGCAACTCGTAGTTTTTTGGAAGCTTGGCAGGCCCTTTCCATGAAAGTGATTCTCGCCAATCTCTGCTTAGGGCTACATCAACAGCAAACAAACCATAGAGATAGAACTTGAAACTGCTTTATTGTGTCAAGTTTCAAAGAGCTAGCACAAACCGTGTTTGATTTAGAGTTCCAAATACATGTATCCCTATAGGAGAAAACAGAGTGAAACCTCAAAATGAAACCGGTTACTGCCAACGAACTGTTTAACCTAGAAGAACGAAATTCGGCGATCCAAGTTGGATTGGAGTACTGATCATTACCTGAAAGTTTCATCAAGATTGGGTGAAAAAGTGTGTGCTGAGATTTCAGGCAACTCGTAGTTTTTTGGAAGCTTGGCAGGCCCTTTCCATGAAAGTGATTCTCGCCAGTCTCTGCTTAGGGCTAAATCAACAGCAAACAAACCATAGAGATAGAACTTGAAACTGCTTTATTGTGTCAAGTTTCAAAGAGCTAGCACAAACCGTGTTTGATTTAGAGTTCCAAATACATGTATCCCTATAAGGAGAAAACAGAGTGAAACCTCAAAATGAAACTGGTTACTGCCAACGAACGGTTTAACCTAGAAGAACGAAATTTAGCGAGCCAAGTGGGATTGGTGTACTGATCATTACCTGAAAGTTTCATCAAGATTGCATGAAAAAGGGTGTGCTGAGATTTCAGGCAACTCGTAGTTTTTTGGAAGCTTGGCAGGCCCTTTCCATGAAAGTGATTCTCGCCAGTCTCTGCTTAGGGCTACATCAACAGCAAAAAAACCATAGAGATAGAACTTGAAACTGCTTTATTGTGTCAAGTTTCAAAGAGCTAGCACAAACCGTGTTTGATTTAGAGTTCCAAATACATGTATCCCTATAAGGAGAAAACGGAGTGAAACCTCAAAATGAAACTGGTTACTGCCAAAAAACGGTTTAACCTAGAAGAACGAAATTTGGCGAGCCAAGTGGGATTGGTGTACTGATCATTACCTGAAAGTTTCATCAAGATTGGGTGAAAAAGTGTGTGCTGAGATTTCAGGCAACTCGTAGTATTTTGGAAGCTTGCCAGGCCCTTTCCATGAAAGTGATTCTCGCCAGTCTCTGCTTAGGGCTACATCAACAGCAAACAAACCATAGAGACAGAACTTGAAACTGCTTTATTGTGTCAAGTTTCAAAGAGCTACCACAAACCGTGTTTGATTTAGAGTTCCAAATACATGTATCCCTACAGGAGAAAACAGAGTGAAACCTCAAAATGAAACCGGTTACTGCCAAGGAACGGTTTAACCTAGAAGAACGAAATTTGGCGAGCCAAGTGGGATTGGTGTACTGATCATTACCTGAAAGTTTCATCAAGATTGGGTGAAAAAGGGTGTACTGAGATTTAAGGCAAATCGTAGTTTTTTGTAAGCTAGGCAGGCCCTTTCCATGAAAGTGATTCTCACCAGTCTCTTCTTAGGGCTACATCAACAGCAAACAAACCATAGAGATAGAACTTGAAACTGCTTTATTGTGTCAAGTTTCAAAGAGCTACCACAAACCGTGTTTGATTTAGAGTTCCAAATACATGTATCCCTATAGGAGAAAACAGAGTGAAACCTCAAAATAAAACCGGTTACTGCCAACGAACGGTTTAACCTAGAAGAACAAAATTTGGCGAGCCAACTGGGATTGGTGTACTGATCATTACCTGAAAGTTTCATCAAGATTGCGTGAAAAAGGGTGTGCTGAGATTTCAGGCAACTCGTAGTTTTTTGGAAGCTTGGCAGGCCCTTTCCATGAAAGTGATTCTCGCCAATCTCTGCTTAGGGCTACATCAACAGCAAACAAACCATAGAGATAGAACTTGAAACTGCTTTATTGTGTCAAGTTTCAAAGAGCTAGCACAAACCGTGTTTGATTTAGAGTTCCAAATACATGTATCCCTATAGGAGAAAACAGAGTGAAACCTCAAAATGAAACCGGTTACTGCCAACGAACGGTTTAACCTAGAAGAACGAAATTCGGCGATCCAAGTTGGATTGGAGTACTGATCATTACCTGAAAGTTTCATCAAGATTGGGTGAAAAAGTGTGTGCTGAGATTTCAGGCAACTCGTAGTTTTTTGGAAGCTTGGCAGGCCCTTTCCATGAAAGTGATTCTCGCCAGTCTCTGCTTAGGGCTAAATCAACAGCAAACAAACCATAGACATAGAACTTGAAACTGCTTTATTGTGTCAAGTTTCAAAGAGCTAGCACAAACCGTGTTTGATTTAGAGTTCCAAATACATGTATCCCTATAAGGAGAAAACAGAGTGAAACCTCAAAATGAAACCGGTTACTGCCAAAAAACGGTTTAACCTAGAAGAACGAAATTTGGCGAGCCAAGTGGGATTGGTGTACTGATCATTACCTGAAAGTTTCATCAAGATTGGGTGAAAAAGTGTGTGCTGAGATTTCAGGCAACTCGTAGTTTTTTGGAAGCTTGGCAGGCCCTTTCCATGAAAGTGATTCTCGCCAGTCTCTGCTTAGGGCTACATCAACAGCAAACAAACCATAGAGACAGAACTTGAAACTGCTTTATTGTGTCAAGTTTCAAAGAGCTACCAAAAACCGTGTTTGATTTAGAGTTCCAAATACATGTATCCCTATAGGAGAAAACGGAGTGAAACCTCAAAATGAAACCGGTTACTGCCAACGAACGGTTTAACCTAGAAGAACGAAATTTGGCGAGACAAGTGGGATTGGTGTACTGATCATTACCTGAAAGTTTCATCAAGATTGGGTGAAAAAGTGTGTGCTGAGATTTCAGGCAACTCGTAGTTTTTTGGAAGCTTGTCAGGCCCTTTCCATGAAAGTGATTCTCGCCAGTCTCTGCTTAGGGCTACATCAACAGCAAACAAACCATAGAGATAGAACTTGAAACTGCTTTATTGTGTCAAGTTTCAAAGAGCTAGCACAAACCGTGTTTGATTTAGAGTTCCAAATACATGTATCCCTTTAGGAGAAAACAGAGTGAAACCTCAAAATGAAACCGGTTACTGCCAACGAACGGTTTAACCTAGAAGAACGAAATTTCGCGAGCCAAGTGGGATTGGTGTACTGATCATTACCTGAAAGTTTCATCAAGATTGGGTGAAAAAGGGTGTACTGAGATTTAAGGCAAATCGTAGTTTTTTGTAAGCTAGGCAGGCCCTTTCCATGAAAGTGATTCTCACCAGTCTCAGCTTAGGGCTACATCAACAGCAAACAAACCATAGAGATAGAACTTGAAACTGCTTTATTGTGTCAAGTTTCAAAGAGCTACCACAAACCGTGTTTGATTTAGAGTTCCAAATACATGTATCCCTATAGGAGAAAACAGAGTGAAACCTCAAAATAAAACCGGTTACTGCCAACGAACGGTTTAACCTAGAAGAACGAAATTTGGCGAGCCAAGTAGGATTGGTGTACTGATCATTACCTGAAAGTTTCATCAAGATTGGGTGAAATAGGGTGTGCTGAGATTTCTGGCAACTCGTAGTTTTTTGGAAGCTTGGCAGGCCCTTTCCATGAAAGTGATTCTCGCCAGTCTCTGCTTAGGGCTACATCAACAGCAAACAAACCATAGAGATAGAACTTGAAACTGCTTTATTGTGTCAAGTTTCAAAGAGCTAGCACAAACCGTGTTTGATTTAGAGTTCCAAATACATGTATCCCTATAGGAGAAAACAGAGTGAAACCTCAAAATGAAACCGGTTACTGCCAACGAACTGTGTAACCTAGAAGAACGAAATTCGGCGATCCAAGTTGGATTGGAGTACTGATCATTACCTGAAAGTTTCATCAAGATTGGGTGAAAAAGTGTGTGCTGAGATTTCAGGCAACTCGTAGTTTCTTGGAAGCTTGGCAGGCCCTTTCCATGAAAGTGATTCTCGGCAGTCTCTGCTTAGGGCTAAATCAACAGCAAACAAACCATAGAGATAGAACTTGAAACTGCTTTATTGTGTCAAGTTTCAAAGAGCTAGCACAAACCGTGTTTGATTTAGAGTTCCAAATACATGTATCCCTATAAGGAGAAAACAGAGTGAAACCTCAAAATGAAACCGGTTACTGCCAAAGAACGGTTTAACCTAGAAGAACGAAATTTGGCGAGCCAAGTGGGATTGGTGTACTGATCATTACCTGAAAGTTTCATCAAGATTGCGTGAAAAAGGGTGTGCTGAGATTTCAGGCAACTCGTAGTTTTTTGGAAGCTTGGCAGGCCCTTTCCATGAAAGTGATTCTCGCCAGTCTCTGCTTAGGGCTACATCAACAGCAAAAAAAACATAGAGATAGAACTTGAAACTGCTTTATTGTGTCAAGTTTCAAAGAGCTAGCACAAACCGTGTTTGATTTAGAGTTCCAAATACATGTATCCCTATAAGGAGAAAACAGAGTGAAACCTCAAAATGAAACTGGTTACTGCCAAAAAACGGTTTAACCTAGAAGAACGAAATTTGGCGAGCCAAGTGGGATTGGTGTACTGATCATTACCTGAAAGTTTCATCAAGATTGGGTGAAAAAGTGTGTGCTGAGATTTCAGGCAACTCGTAGTTTTTTGGAAGCTTGGCAGGCCCTTTCCATGAAAGTGATTCTCGCCAGTCTCTGCTTAGGGCTACATCAACAGCAAACAAACCATAGAGACAGAACTTGAAACTGCTTTATTGTGTCAAGTTTCAAAGAGCTACCACAAACCGTGTTTGATTTAGAGTTCCAAATACATGTATCCCTATAGGAGAAAACGGAGTGAAACCTCAAAATGAAACCGGTTACTGCCAACGAACGGTTTAACCTAGAAGAACGAAATTTGGCGAGACAAGTGGGATTGGTGTACTGATCATTACCTGAAAGTTTCATCAAGATTGGGTGAAAAAATGTGTGCTGAGATTTCAGGCAACTCGTAGTTTTTTGGAAGCTTGGCAGGCCCTTTCCATGAAAGTGATTCTCGCCAGTCTCTGCTTAGGGCTACATCAACAGCAAACAAACCATAGAGATAGAACTTGAAACTGCTTTATTGTGTCAAGTTTCAAAGAGCTAGCACAAACCGTGTTTGATTTAGAGTTCCAAATACATGTATCCCTTTAGGAGAAAACAGAGTGAAACCTCAAAATGAAACCGGTTACTGCCAACGAACGGTTTAACCTAGAAGAACGAAATTTCGCGAGCCAAGTGGGTTGGTGTACTGATCATTACCTGAAAGTTTCATCAAGATTGGGTGAAAAAGGGTGTACTGAGATTTAAGTCAAATCGTAGTTTTTTGTAAGCTAGGCAGGCCCTTTCCATGAAAGTGATTCTCACCAGTCTCTGCTTAGGGCTACATCAACAGCAAACAAACCATAGAGATAGAACTTGAAACTGCTTTATTGTGTCAAGTTTCAAAGAGCTACCACAAACCGTGTTTGATTTAGAGTTCCAAATACATGTATCCCTATAGGAGAAAACAGAGTGAAACCTCAAAATAAAACCGGTTACTGCCAACGAACGGTTTAACCTAGAAGAACAAAATTTGGCGAGCCAACTGGGATTGGTGTACTGATCATTACCTGAAAGTTTCATGAAGATTGGGTGAAAAAGTGTGTGCTGAGATTTCTGGCAACTCGTAGTTTTTTGGAAGCTTGGCAGGCCCTTTCCATGAAAGTGATTCTCGCCAGTCTCTGCTTAGGGCTACATCAACAGCAAACAAACCATAGAGATAGAACTTGAAACTGCTTTATTGTGTCAAGTTTCAAAGAGCTAGCACAAACCGTGTTTGATTTAGAGTTCCAAATACATGTATCCCTATAGGAGAAAACAGAGTGAAACCTCAAAATGAAACCGGTCACTGCCAACGAACGGTTTAACCTAGAAGAACGAAATTTGGCGAGCCAAGTGGGATTGGTGTACTGATCATTACCTGAAAGTTTCATCAAGATTGGGTGAAAAAGGGTGTGCTGAGATTTCAGGCAACTCGTAGTTTTTTGGAAGCTTGGCAGGCCCTTTCCATTGAAAGTGATTCTCGCCAGTCTCTGCTTAGGGTGACATCAACAGCAAACAAACCATAGAGATAGAACTTGAAACTGCTTTATTTTGTCAAGTTTCAAAGAGCTAGCACAAACCGTGTTTGATTTAGAGTTCCAAATACATGTATCCCTATAATGAGAAAACAGAGTGAAACCTCAAAATGAAACTGGTTACTGCCAAGGAACGGTTTAACCTAGAAGAACGAAATTTGGCGAGCCAAGTAGGATTGGTGTACTGATCATTACCTGAAAGTTTCATCAAGATTGGGTGAAAAAGGGTGTGCTGAGATTTCTGGCAACTCGTAGTTTTTTGGAAGCTTGGCAGGCCCTTTCCATGAAAGTGATTCTCGCCAGTCTCTGCTTAGGGCTACATCAACAGCAAACAAACCATAGAGATAGAACTTGAAACTGCTTTATTGTGTCAAGTTTCAAAGAGCTAGCACAAACCGTGTTTGATTTAGAGTTCCAAATACATGTATCCCTATAGGAGAAAACAGAGTGAAACCGCAAAATGAAACCGGTTACTGCCAACGAACGGTTTAACCTAGAAGAACGAAATTTGGCGAGCCAAGTGGGATTGGTGTACTGATCATTACCTGAAAGTTTCATCAAGATTGGGTGAAAAAGGGTGTGCTGAGATTTCAGGCAACTCGTAGTTTTTTGGAAGCTTGGCAGGCCCTTTCCATGAAAGTGATTCTCGCCAGTCTCTGCTTAGGGCTACATCAACAGCAAACAAACCATAGAGATAGAACTTGAAACTGCTTTATTGTGTCAAGTTTCAAAGAGCTAGCACAAACCGTGATTGATTTAGAGTTCCAAATACATGTATCCCTATAGGAGAAAACAGAGTGAAACCTCAAAATGAAACCGGTTACTGCCAACGAACGGTTTAACCTAGAAGAACGAAATTTGGCGAGCCAAGTGGGATTGGTGTACTGATCATTACCTGAAAGTTTCATCAAGATTGGGTGAAAAAGTGTGTGCTGAGATTTCTGGCAACTCGTAGTTTTTTGGAAGCTTGGCAGGCCCTTTCCATGAGAGTGATTCTCGCCAGTCTCTGCTTAGGGCTTCATCAACAGCAAACAAACCATAGAGATAGAACTTGAAACTGCTTTATTGTGTCAAGTTTCAAAGAGCTAGCATAAACCGTGTTTGATTTAGAGTTCCAAATACATGTATCCCTATAGGAGAACACAGAGTGAAACCTAAAAATGAAAACGGTTACTGCAAACGAACGGTTTAACCTAGAAGAACGAAATTTGGTGAGCCAAGTGGTTTTGGTGTACTGATCATTACCTGAAAGAATCATCAAGATTGGGTGAAAAAATGTTGGCTGTGATTTCAGGCAACTCGTAGTTTTTTGGCAGCTTGTTCACCCCTTTCCATGAAAATGATTTTTGCCAGTCTCTGCATAGGGCTACATCAACAGCATACAAACCATAGAGATAGAACTTGAAACTGCTTTATTGTGTCAAGTTTCAAAGAGCTAGCACAAACCGTGTTTGATTTAGAGTTCCAAATACATGTATCCCTATAGGAGAAAAGAGAGTGAAACCTAAAAATGAAAACGGTTACTGCAAACGAACGGTTTAACCTAGAAGAACGAAATTTGGTGAGCCAAGTGGTTTTGGTGTACTGATCATTACCTGAAAGAATCATCAAGATTGGGTGAAAAAATGTTTGCTGAGATTACAGGCAACTCGTAGTTTTTTGGAAGCTTGGCAACCCCTTTCTATTAAAGTGATTTTCGCCATTCTCTGCTTAAGGCTAATCAACAGCAAAGAAACCATAGAGAGAGAACTTGAAACTGCTTTATCCTGTCAAGTTTCAAAGAGCTAGCACAAACCGTGTTTGATTTAGAGTTCCAAATACATGTATCCCTATAGGAGAAAACAGAGTGAAACCTAAAAATGTAAACGGTTACTGCAAACGAACAGTTTAAACTAGAAGAACAAAATATGGTGAGCCAAGTGGTTTTGGTGTACTTATCATTACCTGAAAGAATCATTAAGATTGGGTTAAAAAAATGTTTGCTTAGATATCAGGCAACTCGTATTTTTTTGGAAGCTTGGCAACCCCTTTCCATGAAAGTGATTTTCGCCAGTCTCTGCTTAGGGCTACATCAACAGCAAACAAACCATAGAGATAGAACTTGAAACTGCCTTATTGTGTCAAGTTTCAAAGAGCTAGCACAAACCGGGTTTGATTTAGAGTTCCAAATACATGTACCCCTATAGGAGAAAACAGAGTGAATCCTAAAAATGAAAATGGTTACTGCAAACGAACAGTTTAAACTAGAAGAACGAAATATGGTGAGGCAAGTGGTTTTGGTGTACTGATCATTACCTGAAAGAATCATCAAGATTGGGTGATAAAATGTTTGCTGAGATTTCTGGCAACTCATAGTTATTTGGAAGCTTGGCAACCCCTTTCCATGAAAGTGATTTTCGCCAGTCTCTGCTTAGGGCTACATCAACAGCAAACAAACCATAGAGATAGAACTTGAAACTCCTTTATTGTGTCAAGTTTCAAAGAGCTAGCACAAACCCTGTTTGATTTAGAGTTTCAAATACATGTATCCCTATAGGAGAAAACAGTTTGAAACCTAAAAATGAAAACGGTTACTGCAAACGAACGGTTTAACCTAGAAGAACGAAATTTGGTGAGCCAAGTGGTTTTGGTGTACTGATCATTACCTGAGAGAATCATCAAGATTGGGTGAAAAAATGTTTGCTGAGATTTCAGGCAACTAGTAGTTTTTTGGAAGCTTGGCAACCCCTTTCCATGAAAGTGATTTTCGCCAGTCTCTGCTTAGGGCTACATCAACAGCAAACAAACCATACAGATAGAACTTGAAACTTCTTTATTGTGTCAAGTTTCAAAGAGCTAGCACAAACCGTGTTTGATTGAGAGTTCCAAATACATGCATCCCTATAGGAGAAAACAGAGTGAAACCTAAAAATGAAAACGGTTTCTGCAAACGAACGGTTTAACCTAGAAGAACGAAATTTGGTGAGCCAAGTGGTTTTGGTGTACTGATCATTACCTAAAAGAATCATCAAGATTGGGTGAAAAAATATTGGCTGAGATTTCAGGCAACTCGTAGTTTTTTGGAAGCTTGGCAACCCCTTTCCATGAAAGTGATTTTCGCCACTCTCTGCTTAGGTCTACATCAACAGCACACAAACCATAGAGATAGAACTTAAAACTGCTTTATTGTGTCAAGTTTCAAAGAGCTAGCACAAACCGTGGTTGATTTAGAGTTCCGAATACATGTATCCATATAGGAGAAAACAGAGTGAAACCTAAAAATGAAAACGGTTACTGCAAACGACAGTTTAACCTAGAAGAACGAAATATGGTGAGCCAAGTGGTTTTGGTGTACTGATCATTACCTGAAAGAATCATCAAGATTGGGTGAAAAAATGTTGGCTGAGATTTCAGGCAACTCGTAGTTTTTTGGAAGCTTGGCAACCCCTTTCCATGAAAGTGATTTTCGCCAGTCTCTGCTTAGGGCTACATCAACAGCAAACAAACCATAGAGATAGAACTTGAAACTGCTTTATTGTGTCAAGTTTCAAAGAGCTAGCACAAACCGTGTTTGATTTAGAGTTCCAAATACATGTATCCCTATAGGAGAAAACAGAGTGAAACCTAAAAATGAAAACGGTTACTGCCAAGGAACGGTTTAACCTAGAAGAACGAAATATGGTGAGCCAAGTGGTTTTGGTGTACTGATCATAACCTGAAAGAATCATCAAGATTGGGTGAAAAAATGTTTGCTGAGATTACAGGCAACTCGTAGTTTTTGGAAGCTTGGCAACCCCTTTCTATTAAAGTGATTTTCGCCATTCTCTGCTTAGGGCTACATCAACAGCAAAGAAACCATAGAGAGAGAACTTGAAACTGCTTTATCCTGTCAAGTTTCAAAGAGCTAGCACAAACCGTGTTTGATTTAGAGTTCCAAATACATGTATCCCTATAGGAGAAAACAGAGTGAAACCTAAAAATGTAAACGCTTACTGCAAACGAACAGTTTAAACTAGAAGAATAAATATGGTGAGCCAAGTGGTTTTGGTGTACTTATCATTACCTGAAAGAATCATTAAGATTGGGTTAAAAAAATGTTTGCTGTGATATCAGGCAACTCGTAGTTTTTTGGAAGCTTGGCAACCCCTTTCCATGAAAGTGATTTTCGCCAGTCTCTGCTTAGGGCTACATCAACAGCAAACAAACCATAGAGATAGAACTTGAAACTGCTTTATTGTGTCAAGTTTCAAAGAGCTAGCACAAACCCTGTTTGATTTAGAGTTTCAAATACATGTATCCCTAAGGAGGAAACAGAGTGAAACCTAAAAAAAAAAACGGTTACTGCAAACGAACGGTTTAACCTAGAAAAACGAAACTTGGTGAGCCAAATGGTTTTTTTGTACTGATCATTACCTGAAAGAATCATCAAGATTGGGTCAAAAAATGTTGGCTGAGATTTCAGGCAACTCGTAGTTTTTTGGAAGCTTGGCAAACCCTTTCCATGAAAGTGATTTTCGCCAGTCTCTGCTTAGGGCTACAACAACAGCAAACAAACCATACAGAGAGAACTTGAAACTGCTTTATTGTGTCAAGTTTCAAAGAGCTAGCACAAACAATGTTTGATTTAGAGTTCCAAATACATGTATCCCTATAGAAGAAAACAGAGTGAAACCTAAAAATGAAAACGGTTACTGTAAAGGAATGGTTTAACCTAGAAGAACGAAATTTGGTGAGCCAAGTGGTTTTGTTGTACTGATAATTACCTGAAAGAATCATCAAGATTGGGTGAAAAAATGTTGGCTGAGATTTCAGGCATCTCGTAGTTTTTTGGAAGCTTGGCAACTCTTTCCATGAAAGTGATTTTCGCCAGTCTTTGCTTAGGACTACATCAAATGCAAACAAACCATAGAGATAGAACTTGAAACTGCTTTATTGTGTCAAGTTTCAAAGAGCTAGCACAAACCGTGTTTGATTTAGAGTTCCAAATACATGTATCCCTTTAGGAGAAAAGAGAGTGAAACCTAAAAATGAAAACGTTACTGCAAACGAACGGTTTAACCTAGAAGAACGAAATATGGTGAGCCAAGTGTTTTTGGGGTACTGATCATTACCTGAAAGAATCCTCAAGATTGGGTCAAAACATGTTTGCTGAGATTTTAGGAAACTCGTAGTTTTTTGGAAGATAGTCAACCCCTTTCCATGAAAGTGATTTTCGCCAGTCTCTGCTTAGGGCTACATCAAAAGCAAACAAAACATAGAGATAGAACTTGAAACTTATTTATTGTGTCAAGTTTCAAAGAGCTAGAACAAACCGTGTTTGATTTTGAGTTCCAAAAACATGTATCCCTATAGGAGAAAACAGAATAAAACCTAAAAATGAAAACGGTTACTGCAAACGAACGGTTTAACCTAGAAGAACGAAATTTGGTGAGCCAAGTGGTTTTGGTGTACTGATCATTACCTGAAAGAATCATCAAGTTTGGGTGAAAAAATGTTTGCTGAGATTTCAGGCAACTCGTAGTTTTTTGGAAGCTTGGCAACCCCTTTCCATGAAAGTGATTTTAACCAGTCTTTGCTTAGGGCTACATCAAATGCAAACAAACCATAGAGATAGAACTTGAAACTGATTTATTGTGTCATGTTCAAAGAGCTAGCACAAACCGTGTTTGATTTAGAGTTCCAAATACATGTATCCCTATAGGAGAAAACAGAGTGAAACCTAAAAATGAAAACGGTTACTGCATACGAACTGTTTAACCTAGAAGAACGAAATTTGGTGAGCCAAGTGGTTTTGGTGTACTGATCATTACCTGAAAGAATCATCAAGATTGGGTGAAAAAATGTTGGCTGAGATTTCAGGAAACTCGTAGTTTATTGGAAGCTTGGCAACCCCTTTCCATGAAAGTGATTTTCGCCAGTCTCTGCTTAGGGCTACATCAACAGCAAACAAACCATAGAGATAGAACTTGAAACTGCTTTATTATGTCAAGCTTCAAAGAGCTAGCACAAACCGTGTTTGATTTAGAGTTCCAAATACATGTATCCCTATAGAAGAAAACAGAGTGAAACCTAAAAATGAAAAGGTTTACTGCAAACAACGGTTTAACCTAGAAGAACGAAATTTGGTGAGCCAAGTGGTTTTGGTGTACTGATCATTACCTGAAAGAATCATCAAGATTGGGTGAAAAAATGTTAGCTAAGATTTCAGGCAACTCGTAGTTTTTTGGAAGCTTGGCAACCCCTTTCCCTGAAAGTGATTTTCGCCATTCTCTGCTTAGGGGTACATGAACAGCAATCAAACCATAGAGATAGAACTTGAAACTGCTTTATTGTGTCAAGTTTCAAAGAGCTAGCACAAACCGTGTTTGATTTAGAGTTCCAAAAACATGTATCCCAATAGAAGAAAACAGAGTGAACCCTAAAAATGAAAACGGTTACTGCAAACGTACGGTTTAACCTAGAAGAACGAAATTTGGTGAGCCAAGTGGTTTTGGTGTACTGGTCATTACCTGAAAGAATCATCAAGATTGGGTGAAAAAATGTTTGATGAGATTTCAGGCAACTCGTAGTTTTTTGGAAGCTTGGCAACCCCTTTCCATGAAAGTGATTTTCGCCAGTCTTTGCTTTGGGTTACATCAAATGTAAACAAACCATAGAGATATAACTTGAAACTGCTTTATTGAGTCAAGTTTCAAAGAGCTAGCACAAACCGTGTTTGATTTAGAGTTTCAAATACATGTATCCGTATAGGAGAAAACAGAGTGAAACCTAAAAATGAAAACGGTTATTTCAAACGAACGGTTTAACCTAGAAGAACGAAATTTGGTGAGCCAAGTGGTTTTGGTGTACTGATCATTACCTGAAAGAATCATCCAGATTGGGTGAAAAAATGTTGGCTGAGATTTCAGGCAACTCGTAGTTTTTTGGAAGCTTGGCAACCCCTTTCCATGAAAGTGATTTTCGCCAGTCTCTGCTTAGGGCTACATCAACAGCAAACAAACCATAGAGATAGAACTTGAAACTGCTTTATTGTGTCAAGTTTCAAAGAGCTAGCACAAACCGTGTTTGATTTAGAGTTCCAAATACATGTATCCCTTTACGAGAAAAGAGAGTGAAACCTAAAAATGAAAACGTTACTGCAAACGAACGGTTTAACCTAGAAGAACGAAATATGGTGAGCCAAGTGTTTTTGGGGTACTGATCATTACCTGAAAGAATCCTCAAGATTGGGTCAAAACATGTTTGCTGAGATTTTAGGCAACTCGTAGTTTTTTGGAAGATAGTCAACCCCTTTCCATGAAAGTGATTTTCGCCAGTCTCTGCTTAGGGCTACATCAAAAGCAAACAAAACATAGAGATAGAACTTGAAACTGATTTATTGTGTCAAGTTTCAAAGAGCTAGAACAAACCGTGTTTGATTTTGAGTTCCAAAAACATGTATCCCTATAGGAGAAAACAGAATAAAACCTAAAAATGAAAACGGTTACTGCAAACGAACGGTTTAACCTAGAAGAACGAAATTTGGTGAGCCAAGTGGTTTTGGTGTACTGATCATTACCTGAAAGAATCATCAAGTTTGGGTGAAAAAATGTTTGCTGAGATTTCAGGCAACTCGTAGTTTTTTGGAAGCTTGGCAACCCCTTTCCATGAAAGTGATTTTAACCAGTCTTTGCTTAGGGCTACATCAAATGACAACAAACCATAGAGATAGAACTTGAAACTGATTTATTGTGTCATGTTCAAAGAGCTAGCACAAACCGTGTTTGATTTAGAGTTCCAAATACATGTATCCCTATAGGAGAAAACAGAGTGAAACCTAAAAATGAAAACGGTTACTGCATACGAACTGTTTAACCTAGAAGAACGAAATTTGGTGAGCCAAGTGGTTTTGGTGTACTGATCATTACCTGAAAGAATCATCAAGATTGGGTGAAAAAATGTTGGCTGAGATTTCAGGCAACTCGTAGTTTATTGGAAGCTTGGCAACCCCTTTCCATGAAAGTGATTTTCGCCAGTCTCTGCTTAGGGCTACATCAACAGCAAACAAACCATAGATATAGAACTTGAAACTGCTTTATTGTGTCAAGTTTCAAAGAGCTAGCACAAACCGTGTTTGATTTAGAGTTCCAAATATGTATCCCTATAGGAGAAAACAGAGTAAAACCTAAAAATTAAAACGGTTACTGCAAACGAACGGTTTAACCTAGAAGAACGAAATTTGGTGAGCCAAGTGGTTTTGGTGTACTGATCATTACCTGAAAAAATCATCAAGATTGGGTGAAAAAATGTTGGCTGAGATTTCAGGCAACTCGTAGTTTTTTGGAAGCTTGGCAACCCCTTTCCATGAAAGTGATTTTCGCCAGTCTTTGCTTAGGGCTACATCAAATGCAAACAAACCATAGAGATAGAACTTGAAACTGCTTTATTGTGTCAAGTTTCAAAGAACTAGCACAAACCGTGTTTGATTTAGAGTTCCAAATACATGTATCCCTATAGGAGAAAACAGAGTGAAACCTAAAAATGAAAACGTTTACTGCAAACAACGGTTTAACCTAGAAGAACGAAATTTGGTGAGCCAAGTGGTTTTGGTGTACTGATCATTACCTGAAAGAATCATCAAGATTGGGTGAAAAACTGTTAGCTGAGATTTCAGGCAACTCGTAGTTTTTTGGAAGCTTGGCAACCCCTTTCCATGAAAGTGATTTTCGCCATTCTCTGCTTAGGGGTACATGAACAGCAATCAAACCATAGAGATAGAACTTGAAACTGCTTTATTGTGTCAAGTTTCAAAGAGCTAGCACAAACCGTGTTTGATTTAGAGTTCCAAAAACATGTATCCCAATAGAAGAAAACAGAGTGAACCCTAAAAATGAAAACGGTTACTGCAAACGTACGGTTTAACCTAGAAGAACGAAATTTGGTGAGCCAAGTGGTTTTGGTGTACTGGTCATTACCTGAAAGAATCATCAAGATTGGGTGAAAAAATGTTTGATGAGATTTCAGGCAACTCGTAGTTTTTTGGAAGCTTGGCAACCCCTTTCCATGAAAGTGATTTTCGCCAGTCTTTGCTTCGGGTTACATCAAATGTAAATAAACCATAGAGATATAACTTGAAACTGCTTTATTGAGTCAAGTTTCAAAGAGCTAGCACAAACCGTGTTTGATTTAGAGTTTCAAATACATGTATCCGTATAGGAGAAAACAGAGTGAAACCTAAAAATGAAAACGGTTATTTCAAACGAACGGTTTAACCTAGAAGAACGAAATTTGGTGAGCCAAGTGGTTTTGGTGTACTGATCATTACCTTAAAGAATCATCCAGATTGGGTGAAAAAATGTTGGCTGAGATTTCAGGCAACTCGTAGATTTTTGGAAGCTTGGCAACCCCTTTCCATGAAAGTGATTTTCGCCACTCTCTGCTTAGGGCTACATCAACAGCAAACAAACCATAGAGATAGAACTTGAAACTGCTTTATTGTGTCAAGTTTCAAAGAGCTAGCACAAACCGTGTTTGATTTAGAGTTCCAAATACATGTATCCCTTTAGGAGAAAAGAGAGTGAAACCTAAAAATGAAAACGTTACTGCAAACGAACGGTTTAACCTAGAAGAACGAAATATGGTGAGCCAAGTGGTTTTGGTGTACTGATCATTACCTGAAAGAATCCTCAAGATTGGGTCAAAACATGTTTGCTGAGATTTTTGGCAACTCGTAGTTTTTTGGAAGATAGGCAACCCCTTTCCATGAAAGTGATTTTCGCCAGTCTCTGCTTAGGGCTACATCAACAGCAAACAAAACATAGAGATAGAACTTGAAACTGATTTATTTTGTCAAGTTTCAAAGAGCTAGAACAAACCGTGTTTAATTTTGAGTTCCAAAAACATGTATCCCTATAGGAGAAAACAGAATAAAACCTAAAAATGAAAACGGTTACTGCAAACGAACGGTTTAACCTAGAAGAACGAAATTTGGTGAGCCAAGTGGTTTTGGTGTACTGATCATTACCTGAAAGAATCATCAAGTTTGGGTGAAAAAATGTTTGCTGAGATTTCAGGCAACTCGTAGTTTTTTGGAAGCTTGGCAACCCCTTTCCATGAAAGTGATTTTAACCAGTCTTTGTTAGGGCTACATCAAATGCAAACAAACCATAGAGATAGAACTTGAAACTGATTTATTGTGTCATGTTCAAAGAGCTAGCACAAACCGTGTTTGATTTAGAGTTCCAAATACATGTATCCCTATAGGAGAAAACAGAGTGAAACCTAAAAATGAAAACGGTTACTGCATACGAACTGTTTAACCTAGAAGAACGAAATTTGGTGAGCCAAGTGGTTTTGGTGTACTGATCATTACCTGAAAGAATCATCAAGATTGGGTGAAAAAATGTTGGCTGAGATTTCAGGCAACTCGTAGTTTATTGGAAGCTTGGCAACCCCTTTCCATGAAAGTGATTTTCGCCAGTCTCTGCTTAGGGCTACATCAACAGCAAACAATCCATAGACATAGAACTTGAAACTGCTTTATTGTGTCATGTTTCAAAGAGCTAGCACAAACCGTGTTTGATTTAGAGTTCCAAATACATGTATCCCTATAGAAGAAAACAGAGTGAAACCTAAAAATGAAAATGGTTACTGCAAACGAACAGTTTAACCTAGAAGAACGAAACTTGGTGAGCCTAGTGGTTTTGGTGTACTGATCATTACCTGAAAGAATCATCAAGATTGGGTGAAAAAATGTTTTCTGACATTTCGGGCAACTTGTAGTTTTTTGGAAGCTTGGCAACCCCTTTTCATGAAAGTGATTTTCGCCATTCTCTGCTTAGGGGTACATGAACAGCAATCAAACCATAAAGATAGAACTTGAAACTGCTTTATTGTGTCAAGTTTCAAAGAGATAGCACAAACCGTGTTTGATTTAGAGTTCCAAAAACATGTATCCCTATAGGAGAAAACAGAGTGAAACCTAAAAATGAAAACGGTTACTGCAAACGTACGGTTTAAGCTAGAAGAACGAAATTTGGTGAGCCAAGTAGTTTTGGTGTACTGATCATTACCTGAAAGAATCATCAAGATTGGGTGAAAAAATGTTTGCTGAGATTTCAGGCAACTCGTAGTTTTTTGGAAGCTTGGCAACCCCTTTCCATGAAAGTGATTTTCGCCAGTCTTTGCTTCGGGCTGCATCAAATGTAAACAAACCATAGATATAGAACTTGAAACTGCTTTATTGTGTCAAGTTTCAAAGAGCTAGCACAAACCGTGTTTGATTTAGAGTTCCAAATACATGTATCCCTATAGGAGAAAACAGAGTGAAACCTAAAAAAGAAAACGGTTACTGCAAACGAACGGTTTAACCTAGAAGAACGAAATTTGGTGAGCCAAGTGGTTTTGGTGTACTGATCATTACCTGAAAGAATCATCAAGATTGGGTGAAAATATGTTGGCTGAGATTTCAGGCAACTCGTAGTTTTTTGGAAGATAGGCAACCCCTTTCCATGAAAGTGATTTTCGCCAGTCTCTGCTTAGGGCTACATCAACAGCAAACAAAGCATAGAGATAGAACTTGAAACTGCTTTATTGTGTAAAGTTTCAAAGAGCTAGCACAAACCGTGTTTGATTTAGAGTTCCAAATACATGTATTTATATAGGAGAAAACAGAGTGAAACATAAAAATGAAAACGGTTATGCAAAAGAACGGTTTAACCTAGAAGAACGAAATTTGGTGAGCCAAGTGGTTTTGGTGTACTGATCATTACCTGAAAGAATCATCAAGATTGGGTGAAAAAATGTTTGCTGAGATTTCAGGCAACTCGTAGTTTTTTGGAAGCTTGGCAACCCCTTCCATGAAAGTGATTTTCGCCACTCTCTGCTTAGGGCTACTTCAACAGAAAACAAACCATAGAGATAGAACTTGAAACTGCTTTATTGTGTCAAGTTTCAAAGAGCTACCACAAACCGTGTTCGATTTAGAGTTCCAAATACATGTATGCCTATAGGAGAAAACAGAGTGAAACCTAAAAATGAAAACGGTTACTGCCAACGAACGGTTTAACCTAGAAGAACGAAATTTGGTGAGCCAAGTGGTTTTGGTGTAGTGATCATTACCTGAAAGAATCATCAAGATTGGGTCAAAAAATGTTGGCTGAGATTTCAGGCAACTCGTAGTTTTTAGGAAGCTTGGCAACCCCTTTCCATGAAAGTGATTTTCGCCAGTCTCTGCTTAGGGCTACATCAACAGCAAACAAACCATAGAGATAGAACTTGAAACTGCTTTATTGTGTCAAATTTCAAAGAGTTACCACAAACCGTGTTCGATTTAGAGTTCCAAATACATCTATCCCTATAGGAGAAAACAGAGTGCACCCTAAAAATGAAAACGGTTACTGCCAACGAACGGTTTAACCTAGAAGAACGAAATTTGGTGAGCCATGTGGTTTTGGTGTACTGATCATTACCTGAAAGAATCATCAAGATTGGGTGAAAAAATGTTGGCTGAGGTTTCAGGCAACTCTTAGTTTTTTGGAAGCTTGGCAACCCCTTTCCATGAAAGTGATTTTCGCCAGTCTCTGCTTAGGGCTCCATCAACAGCAAACGAACCATAGAGATAGAACTTGAAACTGCTTTATTTTGTCATTTTCAAAGAGCTAGCACAAACCGTGTTTGATTTAGAGTTCCAAATACATGTAGCCCTTTAGGAGAAAACAGAGTGAAACCTAAAAATGAAAACGGTTACTGCCAACGAACTGTTTAACCTAGAAGAACGAAATTTAGTGAGCCAAGTGGTTTTGGTGTACTGATCATTACCTGAAAGAATCATCAAGATTGGGTGAAAAAAATGTTTGCTGAGATTTCAGGCAACTCGTAGTTTTTTGGAAGGTTGGCAACCCCTATATATGAAAGTGATTTTCGCCACTCTCTGCTTAGGGCTACATCAACAGCAAACAAACCATAGAGATAGAACTTGACACTGCTTTATTGTGTCAAGTTTCAAAGAGCTGGCACAAACCGTGTTTGATTTAGAGTTCCAATTACATGTATCCCTATATGAGAAAACAGAGTGAATCCTAAAAATCAAAAAGGTTACTTCAAACGAACGATTTAAACTAGAAGAACGAAATGTGGTGAGCCAAGTGGTTTTGGTGTACTGATCATTACCTGAAAGAATCATCAAGATTGGGTGAAAAAATGTTGGCTGAGATTTCAGGCAACTCGTAGGTTTTTGGAAGCTTGGCAAACCCTTTCCATGAAAGTGATTTTCGCCAGTCTCTGGTTAGGGCTACATCAACAGCAAACAACCATAGAGATAGAACTTGAGACTGCTTTATTGTGTCAAGTTTCGAAGAGCTAGCACAAACCGTGTTTGATTTAGAGTTCCAAATACATGTATGCCTATAGGAGCAAACAGAGTGAAAGCTAAAAATGAAAACGGTACTGCAAAAGAACGGTTTAACCTAGAAGAACGAAATTTGGTGAGCCATTTGGTTTTGGTGTTCTGATCATTACCTGACAGAATCATCAAGATTGGGTGAAAAAATGTTGGCTGAGATTTCAGGCAACTCGTAGTTTTTTAGAAGCTTGGCAACCCCTTTCCATGAAAGTGATTTTCGCCACTCTCTGCTTAGGGCTACATCAACAGCAAACGAACCATAGAGATAGAACTTGAAACTGCTTTATTGTGTCAAGTTTCAAAGAGCTAGCACAAACCGTGTTTGATTTACAGTTCCAAATACATGTATCCCTATAGGAGAAAACAGAGTGAAACCTAAAAATGAAAACGGTTACTACAAACGAACGGTTTAACCTAGAAGAACGAAATTTGGTGAGCCATGTGGTTTTGGTGTACTGATCATTACCTGACAGAATCATCAAGATTGGGTGAAAAAATGTTGGCTGATATTTCAGGCAACTCGTAGTTTTTTGGAAGATAGGCAACCCCTTTCCATGAAAGTGATTTTCGCCAGTCTCTGCTTAGGCCTACATCAACAGCAAACAAAGCATAGAGATAGAACTTGAAACTGCATTATTGTGTCAAGATTCAAAGGGCTAGCACAAACCGTGTTGATTTAGAGTTCCAAATACATGTATGCCTATAGGAGCAAACAGAGTGAAACCTAAAAATGAAAACGGTTATGCAAAAGAACGGTTTAACCTAGAAGAACGAAATTTGGTGAGCCAAGTGGTTTTGGTGTACTGATCATTACCTGAAAGAATCATCAAGATTGGGTGAAAAAATGTTGGCTGAGATTTCAGGCAACTTGTAGTTTTTTGGAAGTTGGCAACCCCTTTCCATGAAAGTGATTTTCGCCAGTCTCTGCTTAGGGCTACATCAACAGCAAAAAAACAATAGAGATAGAACTTGAAACTGCTTTATTGTGTCAAGTTTCAAAGAGCTATCACAAACCGTGTTTGATTTAGAGTTCCAAATACATGTATCCCTATAGAAGAAAACAGAGTGAAACATAAAAATGAAAACGGTTACTGCAAACGAACGGTTTAACCTAGAAGAACGAAACTTGGTGAGCCTAGTGGTTTTGGTGTACTGATCATTACCTGAAAGAATCATCAAGATTGGGTGAAAAAATGTTGGCTGAGATTTCAGGCAACTCGTAGTTTTTTGGAAGCTTGGCAACCCCTTTCCATGAAAGTGATTTTCGCCAGTCTCTGCTTAGGGCTACATCAACAGCAAACAAAGCATAGAGATAGAACTTGAAACTGCTTTATTGTGTCAAGTTTCAAAGAGCTAGCACAAACCGTGTTTGATTTAGAGTTCCAATTACATGTATCCCTATAGGAGAAAACAGAGTGAAACCTAAAAATGAAAACAGTTACTGCAAAAGAACGGTTTAACCTAGAAGAACGAAATTTGGTGAGCCAATTGCTTTTGGTGTACTGATCATTTCCTGACAGAATCATCAAGATTGGGTGAAAAAATGTTGGCTGAGATTTCAGGCAACTCGTAGTTTTTTAGAAGCTTGGCAACCCCTTTCCATGAAAGTGATTTTCGCCACTCTCTGCTTAGGGCTACATCAACAGCAAACAAACCATAGAGATATAACTTGAAACTGGTTTATTGTGTCAAATTTCAAAGAGCTACCACAAACCATGTTCGATTTTAAGTTCCAAATACATATATCCCTATAGGAGAAAACAGAGTGAAACCTAAAAATGAAAACGGTTACTGCCAACGAACGGTTTAACCTAGAAGAACGAAATTTGGTGAGCCAAGTGGTTTTGGTGTACTGATCATTACCTGAAAGAATCATCAAGATTGTGTGAAAAAATGTTGGCTGAGATTTCAGGCAACTCGTAGTTTTTTGGAAGATAGGCAACCCCTTTCCATGAAAGTGATTTTCGCCAGTCTCTGCTTAGGGCTACATCAACAGCAAACAAAGCATAGAGATATAACTTGAAACTGCTTTATTGTGTCAAGTTTCAAACAGCTAGCACAAACCGTGTTTGATTTAGAGTTCCAAATACATGTATGCCTATAGGAGAAAACAGAGTGAAACCTAAAAATGAAAACGGTTACTGCCAACGAACGGTTTAACCTAGAAGAACGAAATTTGGTCAGCCAAGTGGTTTTGGTGTACTGATCATTACCTGAAAGAATCATCAAGATTGGGTGAAAAAATGTTGCCTGAGATTTCAGGCAACTCGTAGGTTTTAGGAAGCTTGGCAACCCCTTTCCATGAAAGTGATTTTCGCCAGTCTCTCCTTAGGGCTACATCAACAGCAAACAAACCATAGAGACAGAACTTGAAACTGCTTTATTGTGTCAAATTTCAAAGAGCTACCACAAACCGTGTTCGATTTAGAGTTCCAAATACATCTATCCCTATAGGAGAAAACAGAGTGCAACCTAAAAATGAAAACGGTTACTGCCAACGAACGGTTTAACCTAGAAGAACGAAATTTGGTGAGCCTAGTGGTTTTGGTGTACTTATCATTACCTGAAAGAATCATCAAGATTGGGTGAAAAAATGTTGGCTGAGATTTCAGGCAACTCGTAGTTTTTTGGAAGCTTGGCAACTTCTTTCCATGAAAGTGATTTTCGCCAGTCTCTGCTTAGGGCTACATCAACAGCAAACAACCATAGAGATAGAACTTGAGACTGCTTTATTGTGTCAAGTTTCAAAGAGCTAGCACAAACCGTGTTTGATTTAGAGTTCCAAATACATGTATCCCTATAGGAGAAAACAGAGTGAAACCTAAAAATGAAAACGGTTACTGCCAACGAACGGTTTAACCTAGAAGAACGAAATTTGGTGAGCGAAGTGGTTTTGGTGTACTGATCATTACCTGAAAGAATCATCAAGATTGGGTGAAAAAATGTTGGCTGAGATTTCAGGAAACTCGTAGTTTTTTGGAAGCTTGGCAACCCCTTTCCATGAAAGTGATTTTCGCCAGTCTCTGCTTAGGGCTACATCAACAGCAAACAAACCATACAGATAGAACTTGAAACTGCTTTATTGTGTCAAGTTTCAAAGAGCTAGCACAAACCGTGTTTGATTTAGAGTTCCAATTACATGTATCCCTCTAGGAGAAAACAGAGTGAAACCTAAAAATGAAAACAGTTACTGCAAAAGAACGGTTTAACCTAGAAGAACGAAATTTGGTGAGCCAATTGGTTTTGGTGTACTGATCATTTCCTGACAGAATCATCAAGATTGGGTGAAAAAATGATGGCTGAGATTTCAGGCAACTCGTAGTTTTTTAGAAGCTTGGCAACCCCTTTCCATGAAAGTGATTTTCGCCACTCTCTGCTTAGGGCTACATCAACAGCAAACAAAGCATAGAGATAGAACTTGAAACTGCTTTATTGTGTCAAGATTCAAAGGGCTAGCACAAACCGTGTTTGATTTAGAGTTCCAAATACATGTATGCCTATAGGAGAAAACAGAGTGAAACCTAAAAATGAAAACGGTTATGCAAAAGAACGGTTTAACCTAGAAGAACGAAATTTGGTGAGCCAAGTGGTTTTGGTGTACTGATCATTACCTGAAAGAATCATCAAGATTGGGTGAAAAAATGTTTGCTGAGATTTCAGGCAACTCGTAGTTTTTTGGAAGCTTGGCAACACCTTTCCATGAAAGTGATTTTCGCCACTCTCTGCTTAGGGCTACATCAATAGAAAACAAACCATAGAGATAGAACGTGAAACTGCTTTATTGTGTCAAGTTTCAAAGTGCTACCACAAACCGTGTTCAATTTAGAGTTCCAAATACATGTATCCCTATAGGAGAAAACAGAGTGAAACCTAAAAATGAAAACGGTTACTGCCAACGAACGGTTTAACCTAGAAGAACGAAATTTGGTGAGCCATGTGGTTTTGGTGTACTGATCATTACCTGAAAGAATCATCAAGATTGGGTGAAAAAATGTTGGCTGAGATTTCAGGCAACTCTTAGTTTTTTGGAAGCTTGGCAACCCCTTTCCATGAAAGTGATTTTCGCCAGTCTCTGCTTAGGGCTACATCAACAGCAAACAACCATAGAGATAGAACTTCAGACTGCTTTATTGTGTCAAGTTTCAAAGAGCTACCACAAACCGTGTTTGATTTAGAGTTCAAATACATGTATCCCTATAGGAGAAAACAGAGTGAAACCTAAAAATGAAAACGGTTACTGCATACAAACGGTTTAACCTAGAAGAACGAAATTTGGTGAGCCAAGTTGTTTTGGTGTACTGATCATTACCTGAAAGAATCATCAAGATTGGGTGAAAAAATGTTGGCTGAGATTTCAGGCAACTCGTAGTTTTTTGGAAGCTTGGCATGAAAGTGATTTTCGCCACTCTCTGCTTAGGGCTACATCAACAGAAAACAAACCATAGAGATAGAACCTGAAACTGCTTTATTGTGTCAAGTTTCAAAGAGCTACCACAAACCGTGTTCGATTTAGAGTTCCAAATACATGTATCCCTATAGGAGAAAACAGAGTGAAACCTAAAAATGAAAACGGTTACTGCAAACGAACGGTTTAACCTAGAAGAACGAAATTTGGTGAGCCATGTGGTTTTGGTATACTGATCATTACCTGAAAGAATAATCAAGATTGGGTGAAAAAATATTTGCTGAGATTTCAGGCAACTCGTAGTTTTTTTTAAGCTTGGCAACCCCTTTCCATGAAAGTGATTTTGCCACTCTCTCCTTAGGGCTACATCAACAGCAAACAAACCATAGAGATAGAACTGAAACTGCTTTATTGTGTCAAGTTTCAAAGAGCTACCACAAACCGTGTTCGATTTAGAGTTTCAAATACATGTATCCCTATAGGAGAAAACAGAGTGAAACCTAAAAATGAAAACGGTTACTGCCAACGAACGGTTTAACCTAGAAGAACGAAATTTGGTGAGCCAAGTGGTTTTGGTGTACTGATCATTACCTGAAAGAATCATCATGAATGGGTGAAAAAATGTTTGCTGAGATTTCAGGGAACTCGCAGTTTTTTGGAAGCTTGTCAACCCCTTTCAATGAAAGTGATTTTCGCCAGTCTCTGCTTAGGGCTACATCAACAGCAAACAACCATAGAGATAGAACTTGAGACTGCTTCATTGTGTCAAGTTTCAAAGAGCTACCACAAACCGTGTTTGATTTAGAGTTCCAATTACATGTATCCCTATAGGAGAAAACACAGTGAAACCTAAAAATGAAAACGGTTACTGCAAAAGAACGGTTTAACCTAGAAGAACGAAATTTGGTGAGCCAAGTGGTTTTGGTGTACTGATCATTACCGGAAAGAATCACCAAGATTGGGTGAAAAAATGTTGGCTGAGATTTCAGGCAACTCGTAGTTTTTTGGAAGCTTGGCAACCGCTTTCCATGAAAGTGATTTTCGCCAGTCTCTGCTTAGGGCTACATCAACAGCAAACAAAACATAGAGAAAAAACTTGAAACTGCTTTATTGTGTCAAGTTTCAAAGAGCTAGCACAAACCGTGTTTGATTTAGAGTTCCAAATACATGTATCCCTATATGAGAAAAGAGAGTGAAACCTAAAAATGAAAACGGTACTGCAAAAGAACGGTTTAACCGAGAAGAACGAAATTTGGTGAGCCATTTGGTTTTGGTGTTCTGATCATTACCTGACAGAATCATCAAGATTGGGTGAAAAAATGTTGGCTGAGATTTCAGGCAACTCGTAGTTTTTTAGAAGCTTGGCAACCCCTTTCCATGAAAGTGATTTTCGCCACTCTCTGCTTAGGGCTACATCAACAGCAAACGAACCATAGAGATAGAACTTGAAACTGCTTTATTGTGTCAAGTTTCAAAGAGCTACCACAAACCGTGTTCGATTTGAAGTTCCAAATACATATATCCCTATAGGAGAAAACAGAGTGAAACCTAAAAATGAAAACGGTTACTGCCAACGAACAGTTTAACCAAGAAGAACGAAATTTGGTGAGCCAAGTGGTTTTGGTGTACTGATCATTACCTGAAAGAATCATCAAGATTGGGTGAAAAAATGTTTGCTGAGATTTCAGGCAACTCGTAGTTTTTTGGAAGGTTGGCAACCCCTATACATGAAAGTGATTTTCGCCACTCTCTGCTTAGGGCTACATCAACAGCAAACAAACCATAGACATAGAACTTGACACTGCTTTATTGTGTCAAGTTTCAAAGAGCTAGCACAAACCGTGTTTGATTTAGAGTTCCAAATACATGTATCTCTATAGGAGAAAACAGAGTGAATCCTAAGAATGAAAACGGTTACTGCAAACGAACGGTTTAAACTAGAAGAACGAAATGTGGTGAGCCAAGTGGTTTTGGTGTACTGATCATTACCTGAAAGAATCATCAAGATTGGGTGAAAAAATGTTGGCTGAGATTTCAGGCAACTCGTAGTTTTTTGGAAGCTTGGCAACCCCTTTCCATGAAAGTGATTTTCGCAAGTCTCTGCTTAGGGCTACATCAACAGCAAACGAACCATAGAGATAGAACTTGAAACTGCTTTATTGTGTCAATTTTCAAAGAGCTACCACAAACCGTGTTCGATTCGAAGTTCCAAATACATATATCCCTATAGGAGAAAACAGAGTGAAACCTAAAAATGAAAACGGTTACTGCCAACGAACGGTTTAACCAAGAAGAACGAAATTTGGTGAGCCAAGTGGTTTTGGTGTACTGATCATTACCTGAAAGAATCATCAAGATTGGGTGAAAAAATGTTTGCTGAGATTTCAGGCAACTCGTAGTTTTTTGGAAGGTTGGCAACCCCTATACATGAAAGTGATTTTCGCCACTCTCTGCTTAGGGCTACATCAACAGCAAACAAACCATAGACATAGAACTTGACACTGCCTTATTGTGTCATGTTTCAAAGAGCTAGCACAAACCGTGTTTGATTTAGAGTTCCAAATACATGTATCTCTATAGGAGAAAACAGAGTGAATCCTAAAAATGAAAACGATTACTGCAAACGAACGGTTTAAACTAGAAGAACGAAATTTGGTGAGCCAAGTGGTTTTGGTGTACTGATCATTACCTGAAAGAATCATCAAGAATGGGTGAAAAGATGTTGGCTGAGATTTCAGGAAACTCGTAGTTTTTTGGAAGCTTGGCAACCCCTTTCCATGAAAGTGATTTTCGCCAGTCTCTGCTTAGGGTTACATCAACAGCAAACAAAGCATAGAGATAGAACTTGAAACTGCTTTATTGTGTCAAGTTTCAAAGAGCTAGCACAAACCGTGTTTGATTTAGAGTTCAAAATACATGTATCCCAATAGGAGAAAACAGAGTGAAACCTAAAAATGAAAACGGTTACTGCCAACGAACGGTTTAACCTAGAAGAACGAAATTTGGTGAGCCAAGTGGTTTTGGTGTACTGATCATTACCTGAAAGAATCATCAAGATTGGGTGAAAAAATGTTGGCTGAGATTTCAGGCAACTCGTAGTTTTTTGGAAGCTTGGCAACCCCTTTCCATGAAAGTGATTTTCGCCAGTCTCTGCTTAGGGCTACATCAACAGCAAACAACCATAGAGATAGAACTTGAGACTGCTTTATTGTGTCAAGTTTCAAAGAGCTACCACAAACCGTGTTTGATTTAGAGTTCTAAATACATGTATCCCTATAGGAGAAAACAGAGTGAAACCTAACAATGAAAACGGTTACTGCATACAAACGGTTTAACCTAGAAGAACGAAATTTGGTGAGCCAAGTGGTTTTGGTGTACTGATCATTACCTGAAAGAATCATCAAGATTGGGTGAAAAAATGTTGGCTGAGATTTCAGGCAACTCGTAGTTTTTTGGAAGTTGGCAACCCCTTTACATGAAAGTGATTTTCGCCAGTCTCTGCATAGGGCTACATCAACAGCAAACAAACCATAGAGGTAGAACTTGAAACTGCTTTATTGTGTCAAGTTTCAAAGAGCTAGCACAAACCGTGTTTGATTTAGAGTTCCAATTACATGTATCCCTATATGAGAAAACAGAGTGAAACCTAAAAATGAAAACGGTTACTGCAAAAGAACGGTTTAACCTAGAAGAACGAAATTTGGTGAGCCAATTGGTTTTGGTGTACTGATCATTTCCTGACAGAATCATCAAGATTGGGTGAAAAAATGTTGGCTGAGATTTCAGGCAACTCGTAGTTTTTTAGAAGCTTGGCAACAACTTTCCATGAAAGTGATTTTCGCCACTCTCTGCTTAGGGCTATATCAACAGCAATCAAACCATAGAGATAGAACTTGAAACTGCTTTATTGTGTCAAGTTTCAAAGAGCTAGCACAAACCGTGTTCGATTTTAAGTTCCAAATACATATATCCCTATAGGAGAAAACAGAGTGAAACCTAAAAATGAAAACGGTTACTGCCAACGAACGGTTTAACCTAGAAGAACGAAATTTGGTGAGCCAAGTGGTTTTTGGGTAGTGATCATTACCTGAAAGAATCATCAAGATTGTGTGAAAAAATGTTGGCTGAGATTTCAGGCAACTCGTAGTTTTTTGGAAGATAGTTAACCCCTTTCCATGAAAGTGATTTTCGCCAGTCTCTGCTTAGGGCTACATCAACAGCAAACAAAGCATAGAGATAGAACTTGAAACTGCTTTATTGTGTCAAGTTTCAAACAGCTAGCACAAACCGTGTTTGATTTAGAGTTCCAAATACATGTATGCCTATAGGAGAAAACAGAGTGAAACCTAAAAATGAAAACGGTTACTGCCAACGAACGGTTTAACCTAGAAGAACGAAATTTGGTGAGCCAAGTGGTTTTGGTGTACTGATCATTACCTGAAAGAATCATCAAGATTGGGTTAAAAAATGTTGCCTGAGATTTCAGGAAACTCGTAGTTTTTAGGAAGCTTGGCAACCCCTTTCCATGAATGTGATTTTCGCCAGTCTCTCCTTAGGGCTACATCAACAGCAAACAAACCATAGAGATAGAACTTGAACCTGCTTTATTGTGTCAAATTTCAAAGAGCTACCACAAACCGTGTTCAATTTAGAGTTCCAAATACATGTATCCCTATAGGAGAAAACAGAGTGAAACCTAAAAATGAAAACGGTTACTGCCAACGAACGGTTTAACCTAGAAGAACGAAATTTGGTGAGCCAAGTGGTTTTGGTGTACTGATCATTACCTGAAAGAATCATCAAGATTGGGTGAAAAAATGTTGCCTGAGATTTCAGGCAACTCGTAGTTTTTAGGAAGCTTGGCAACCCCTTTCCATGAATGTGATTTTCGCCAGTCTCTCCTTAGGGCTACATCAACAGCAAACAACCATAGAGATAGAACTTCAGACTGCTTTATTGTGTCAAGTTTCAAAGAGCTACCACAAACCGTGTTTGATTTAGAGTTCCAAATACATGTATCCCTATAGGAGAAAACAGAGTGAAACCTAAAAATGAAAACGGTTACTGCATACAAACGGTTTAACCTAGAAGAACGAAATTTGGTGAGCCAAGTTGTTTTGGTGTACTGATCATTACCTGAAAGAATCATCAAGATTGGGTGAAAAAATGTTGGCTGAGATTTCAGGCAACTCGTAGTTTTTTGGAAGCTTGGCATGAAAGTGATTTTCGCCACTCTCTGCTTAGGGCTACATCAACAGAAAACAAACCATAGAGATAGAACCTGAAACTGCTTTATTGTGTCAAGTTTCAAAGAGCTACCACAAACCGTGTTCGATTTAGAGTTCCAAATACATGTATCCCTATAGGAGAAAACAGAGTGAAACCTAAAAATGAAAACGGTTACTGCAAACGAACGGTTTAACCTAGAAGAACGAAATTTGGTGAGCCATGTGGTTTTGGTGTACTGATCATTACCTGAAAGAATCATCAAGATTGGGTGAAAAAATATTTGCTGAGATTTCAGGCAACTCGTAGTTTTTTTTAAGCTTGGCAACCCCTTTCCATGAAAGTGATTTTCGCCACTCTCTCTTTAGGGCTACATCAACAGCAAACAAACCATAGAGATAGAACTGAAACTGCTTTATTGTGTCAAGTTTCAAAGAGCTACCACAAACCGTGTTCGATTTAGAGTTTCAAATACATGTATCCCTATAGGAGAAAACAGAGTGAAACCTAAAAATGAAAACGGTTACTGCCAACGAACGGTTTAACCTAGAAGAACGAAATTTGGTGAGCCAAGTGGTTTTGGTGTACTGATCATTACCTGAAAGAATCATCATGAATGGGTGAAAAAATGTTTGCTGAGATTTCAGGGAACTCGCAGTTTTTTGGAAGCTTGTCAACCCCTTTCAATGAAAGTGATTTTCGCCAGTCTCTGCTTAGGGCTACATCAACAGCAAACAACCATAGAGATAGAACTTGAGACTGCTTCATTGTGTCAAGTTTCAAAGAGCTACCACAAACCGTGTTTGATTTAGAGTTCCAATTACATGTATCCCTATAGGAGAAAACACAGTGAAACCTAAAAATGAAAACGGTTACTGCAAAAGAACGGTTTAACCTAGAAGAACGAAATTTGGTGAGCCAAGTGGTTTTGGTGTACTGATCATTACCGGAAAGAATCACCAAGATTGGGTGAAAAAATGTTGGCTGAGATTTCAGGCAACTCGTAGTTTTTTGGAAGCTTGGCAACCGCTTTCCATGAAAGTGATTTTCGCCAGTCTCTGCTTAGGGCTACATCAACAGCAAACAAAACATAGAGAAAAAACTTGAAACTGCTTTATTGTGTCAAGTTTCAAAGAGCTAGCACAAACCGTGTTTGATTTAGAGTTCCAAATACATGTATCCCTATATGAGAAAAGAGAGTGAAACCTAAAAATGAAAACGGTACTGCAAAAGAACGGTTTAACCTAGAAGAACGAAATTTGGTGAGCCATTTGGTTTTGGTGTTCTGATCATGACCTGACAGAATCATGAACATTGGGTGAAAAAATGTTGGCTGAGATTTCAGGCAACTCGTAGTTTTTTAGAAGCTTGGCAACCCCTTTCCATGAAAGTGATTTTCGCCACTCTCTGCTTAGGGCTACATCAACAGCAAACGAACCATAGAGATAGAACTTGAAACTGCTTTATTGTGTCAAGTTTCAAAGAGCTACCACAAACCGTGTTCGATTTGAAGTTCCAAATACATATATCCCTATAGGAGAAAACAGAGTGAAACCTAAAAATGAAAACGGTTACTGCCAACGAACGGTTTAACCAAGAAGAACGAAATTTGGTGAGCCAAGTGGTTTTGGTGTACTGATCATTACCTGAAAGATTCATCAAGATTGGGTGAAAAAATGTTTGCTGAGATTTCAGGCAACTCGTAGTTTTTTGGAAGGTTGGCACCCCCTATACATGAAAGTGATTTTCGCCACTCTCTGCTTAGGGCTACATCAACAGCAAACAAACCATAGACATAGAACTTGACACTGCTTTATTGTGTCAAGTTTCAAAGAGCTAGCACAAACCGTGTTTGATTTAGAGTTCCAAAAACATGTATCTCTATAGGAGAAAACAGAGTGAATCCTAAGAATGAAAACGGTTACTGCAAACGAACGGTTTAAACTAGAAGAACGAAATGTGGTGAGCCAAGTGGTTTTGGTGTACTGATCATTACCTGAAAGAATCATCAAGATTGGGTGAAAAAATGTTGGCTGAGATTTCAGGCAACTCGTAGTTTTTTGGAAGCTTGGCAACCCCTTTCCATGAAAGTGATTTTCGCAAGTCTCTGCTTAGGGCTACATCAACAGCAAACGAACCATAGAGATAGAACTTGAAACTGCTTTATTGTGTCAATTTTCAAAGAGCTACCACAAACCGTGTTCGATTCGAAGTTCCAAATACATATATCCCTATAGGAGAAAACAGAGTGAAACCTAAAAATGAAAACGGTTACTGCCAACGAACGGTTTAACCAAGAAGAACGAAATTTGGTGAGCCAAGTGGTTTTGGTGTACTGATCATTACCTGAAAGAATCATCAAGATTGGGTGAAAAAATGTTTGCTGAGATTTCAGGCAACTCGTAGTTTTTTGGAAGGTTGGCAACCCCTATACATGAAAGTGATTTTCGCCACTCTCTGCTTAGGGCTACATCAACAGCAAACAAACCATAGACATAGAACTTGACACTGCTTTATTGTGTCAAGTTTCAAAGAGCTAGCACAAACCGTGTTTGATTTAGAGTTCCAAATACATGTATCTCTATAGGAGAAAACAGAGTGAATCCTAAAAATGAAAACGATTACTGCAAACGAACGGTTTAAACTAGAAGAACGAAATTTGGTGAGCCAAGTGGTTTTGGTGTACTGATCATTACCTGAAAGAATCATCAAGAATGGGTGAAAAGATGTTGGCTGAGATTTCAGGAAACTCGTAGTTTTTTGGAAGCTTGGCAACCCCTTTCCATGAAAGTGATTTTCGCCAGTCTCTGCTTAGGGTTACATCAACAGCAAACAAAGCATAGAGATAGAACTTGAAACTGCTTTATTGTGTCAAGTTTCAAAGAGCTAGCACAAACCGTGTTTGATTTAGAGTTCAAAATACATGTATCCCTATAGGAGAAAACAGAGTGAAACCTAAAAATTAAAACGGTTACTGCCAACGAACGGTTTAACCTAGAAGAACGAAATTTGGTGAGCCAAGTGGTTTTGGTGTACTGATCATTACCTGAAAGAATCATCAAGATTGGGTGAAAAAATGTTGGCTGAGATTTCAGGCAACTCGTAGTTTTTTGGAAGCTTGGCAACCCCTTTCCATGAAAGTGATTTTCGCCAGTCTCTGCTTAGGGCTACATCAACAGCAAACAACCATAGAGATAGAACTTGAGACTGCTTTATTGTGTCAAGTTTCAAAGAGCTACCACAAACCGTGTTTGATTTAGAGTTCTAAATACATGTATCCCTATAGGAGAAAACAGAGTGAAACCTAACAATGAAAACGGTTACTGCATACAAACGGTTTAACCTAGAAGAACGAAATTTGGTGAGCCAAGTGGTTTTGGTGTACTGATCATTACCTGAAAGAATCATCAAGATTGGGTGAAAAAATGTTGGCTGAGATTTCAGGCAACTCGTAGTTTTTTGGAAGTTGGCAACCCCTTTCCATGAAAGTGATTTTCGCCAGTCTCTGCTTAGGGCTACATCAACAGCAAACAAACCATAGAGGTAGAACTTGATACTGCTTTATTGTGTCAAGTTTCAAAGAGCTAGCACAAACCGTGTTTGATTTAGAGTTCCAATTACATGTATCCCTATATGAGAAAACAGAGTGAAACCTAAAAATGAAAACGGTTACTGCAAAAGAACGGTTTAACCTAGAAGAACGAAATTTGGTGAGCCAATTGGTTTTGGTGTACTGATCATTTCCTGACAGAATCATCAAGATTGGGTGAAAAAATGTTGGCTGAGATTTCAGGCAACTCGTAGTTTTTTAGAAGCTTGGCAACCCCTTTCCATGAAAGTGATTTTCGCCACTCTCTGCTTAGGGCTACATCAACAGCAAACAAACCATAGAGATAGAACTTGAAACTGCTTTATTTTGTCAAGTTTCAAGGAGCTACCACAAACCGTGAGAAAACAGAGTGAAACCTAAAAATGAAAACGGTTACTGCCAACGAATGGTTTAACCTAGAAGAACGAAATTTGGTGAGCCAAGTGGTTTTGGTGTAGTGATCATTACCTGAAAGAATCATCAAGATTGTGTGAAAAAATGTTGGCTGAGATTTCAGGCAACTCGTAGTTTTTTGGAAGATAGTTAACCCCTTTCCATGAAAGTGATTTTCGCCAGTCTCTGCTTAGGGCTACATCAACAGCAAACAAACCGAACTCGTAGTTTTTTGGAAGCTTGGCAACCCCTTTCCATGAAAGGGATTTTCGCCAGTCTCTGCTTAGGGCTACATCAACAGCAAACAAACCATAGAGATAGAACTTGAAACTGCTTTATTGTGTCAAGTTTCAAAAAGCTAGCACAAACCGTGTTTGATTTAGAGTTCCAAATACATGTATCCCTATAGGAGAAAACAGAGTGAAACCTAAAAATGAAAACGGTTACTGCAAACGAACGGATTAACCTAGAAGAACGAAATTTGGTGAGCCAAGTGCTTTTGGTGTAGTGATCATTACCTGAAAGAATCATCAAGATTGGGTGAAAAAATTTTGGATGAGATTTCAGGCAACTCATAGTTTTTTGGAAGCTTGGCAACCCCTTTCCATGAAAGTGATTTTCACCAGTCTCTGCTTAGGGCTACATCAACAGCAAACAAACCATAGAGATAGAACTTGAGACTGCTTTATTGTGTCAAGTTTCAAAGAGCTAGCACAAACCGTGTTTTATTTAGAGTTCCAAATACATGTATCCCTATAGGAGAAAACACAGTGAAACCTAAAAATGAAAACGGTTACTGCAAAGGAACGGTTTAACCTAGATGACCGAAATTTGGAGAGCCAAGTGGTTTTGGTGTACTGATCGTTACCTGAAAGAATCATCAAGATTGGGTGAAAAAATTTGGCTGAGATTTCAGGCAACTCATAGTTTTTTGGAAACTTGGCAACCCCTTTCCATGAAAGTGATTTGCACCAGTCTCTGCTTAGGGCTACATCAACAGCAAACAAACCATAGAGATAGAACTTGAAACTGCTTTATTGTGTCAAGTTTCAAAAAGCTAGCACAAACCGTGTTTGATTTAGAGTTCCAAATACATGTATCCCTATAGGAAAAAACAGAGTGCAACCTAAAAATAAAAAGGGTTACTGCAAACGAACGGTTTAACCTAGAGGAACAAAATTTGGTGAGCCAAGTGGTTTTGGTGTACTGATCATTACCTGAAAGAATCATCAAGATTGGGTGAAAAATTGTTGGCTGAGATTTCAGGCAACTGGTACTTTTTTGGAAGCTTGGCAACCCCTTTTCATGAAAGTGATTTTCGCCACTCTCTGCTTAGGGCTACAACAACAGCAAACAAACCATAGAGATAGAACTTGAAACTGCTTTATTGTGTCAAGTTTCAAAGAGCTAGAACAAACCGTGATTGATTTAGAGTTCCAAATGCATGTATCCCTATAGGAGAAAACAGAGTGAAACCTAAAAATGAAAACGGTTACTGCAAACGAACGGTTTAACCTAGAAGAACGAAATTTGGTGAGCCAAGTGGTTTTGGTGTACTGATCATTATTTGAAAGAATCATCAAGATTGGGTGAAAAAATGTTGGATGCGATTTCAGGAAACTTGTAATTTTTTTGGAAGCTTGGCAACCCCTTTCCATGAAAGTGATTTTCGCCACTCTCTGCTTGGGGCTACATCAACAGCAAAGAAACCATAGAGACTGAACTTGAAACTGCTTTATTGTGTCAAGTTTCAAAGAGCTAGCACAAACCGTGTTTGATTTACAGTTCCAAATACATGTATCCCTATAGGAGAAAACAGAGTGAAACCTAAAAATGAAAACGTTTACTGCAAAAGAACGGTTTAACCTAGAAGAACGAAATTCGGAGAGCCAAGTGGTTTTGGTGTACTAATCATTACCTGAAAGAATCATCAAGATTGGGTGAAAAAATGTTGGCTGAGATTTCAGGCAACTCATAGTTTTTTGGAAGCTTGGCAACCCCTTTCCATGAAAGTGATTTTCACCAGTCTCTGCTTAGGGCTACATCAACAGCAAACAAACCATAGAGATAGAACTTGAGACTGCTTTATTGTGTCAAGTTTCAAAGAGCTAGCACAAACCGTGTTTGATTTAGAGTTCCAAATACATGTATCCCTATAGGAGAAAACAGAGTGAAACCTAAAAATGAAAACGGTTACTGCAAAGGAACGGTTTAACCTAGACGACCGAAATTTGGAGAGCCAAGTGGTTTGGGTGTACTGATCATTACCTGAAAGAAATCATCAAGATTGGGTGAAAAAATGTTGGCTGAGATTTCAGCAACTCATAGTTTTTTGGAAGCTTGGCAACCCCCTTTTCATGAAAGTGATTTTTGCCACTCTCTGCTTAGGGCTACAACAACAGCAAACAAACCATAGAGATAGAACTTGAAACTGCTTTATTGTGTCAAGTTTCAAAGAGCTAGCACAAAACCGTGTTTGATTTAGAGTTCCAAATCATGTATCCCTATAGGGGAAAACAGAGTGATACCTAAAAATGAAAACGGTTACTGCAAACGAACGGTTTAACCTAGAAGAACGAAATTTGGTGAGCCAAGTGGTTTTGGTGTACTGATCATTACCTGAAAGAATCATCAAGATTGGGTGAAAAAATGTTGGCTGAGATTTGAGGCAAGTCGTCGTTTTTTGGAAGCTTTGGCAACCCCTTTCCATGAAAGTGATTTTCGCCAGTCTCTGCTTAGGGCTACATCAACAGCAAACAAACCATAGAGATAGAACTTGAAACTGCTTTATTGTGTCAAGTTTCAAAAAGCTAGCACAAACCCTGTTTGATTTAGAGTTCCAAATACATGTATCCCTATAGGAGAAAACAGAGTGAAACCAAAAAAGGAAAACGGTTACTGCAAACGAACGTTTTAACCTAGAAGAACGACATTTGGTGAGCCAAGTGGTTTTGGTGTACTGATCATTACCTGAAAGAATCATCAAGATTGGGTGAAAAAATGTTGGCTGAGATTTCAGGCAACTCGTAGTTTTTTGGAAGATTGGCAACCCCTTTCCATGAAAGTGATTTTCGCCAGTCTCTGCTTAGGGCTACATCAACAGCAAACAAACCATAGAGATAGAACTTGAAACTGCTTTATTGTGTCAAGTTTCAAAAAGCTAGCACAAACCGTGTTTGATTTAGAGTTCCAAATACATGTATCCCTATAGGAGAAAACAGAGTGAAACCTAAAAATGAAAACGGTTACTGCAAACGAACGGTTTAACCTAGAAGAACGAAATTTGGTGAGCCAAGTGGTTTTGGTGTACTGATTTATCTGAAAGAATCATCAAGTTTGGGTGAAAAAATGTTGGCTGAAATTTCAGGCAACTTGTAATTTTTCTGGAAGCTTGGCAACCCCTTTCCATGAAAGTGATTTTGGCCAGTCTCTGCTTAGGGCTACATCTACAGCAAACAAACCATAGAGATTGAACTTTAAACTGCTTTATTGTGTCAAGTTTCAAAGAGCTAGCACAAACCGTGTTTGATTTACAGTTCCAAATACATGTATCCCTATAGGAGAAAACTGAGTGAAACCTAAAAATGAAAACGGTTACTGCAAACGAACGTTTTAACCTAGAAGAACGAAATTTGGTGAGCCAATTAGTTTTGGTGTACTGATCATTACCTGAAAGAATCATCAAGATTGGGTGAAAAAATGTTTGCTGAGATTTCAGGCAACTCGTAGTTTTTTGGAAGCTTGGCAACACCTTTCCATGAAAGGGATTTTCGCCAGTCTCTGCTTAGGGCTACATCAACAGCAAACAAACCGAACTCGTAGTTTTTTGGAAGCTTGGCAACCCCTTTCCATGAAAGGGATTTTCGCCACTCTCTGCTTAGGGCTACATCAACAGCAAACAAACCATAGAGATAGAACTTCAAACTGCTTTATTGTGTCAAGTTTCAAAAAGCTAGCACAAACCGTGTTTGATTTAGAGTTCCAAATACATGTATCCCTATAGGAGAAAACAGAGTGAAACCTAAAAATGAAAACGGTTACTGCAAACGAACGGTTTAACCTAGAAGAACGAAATTTGGTGAGCCAAGTGGTTTTGGTATACTGATCATTACCTGAAAGAATCATCAAGATTGGGTGAAAAAATGTTGGATGAGATTTCAGGCAACTCGTAGTTTTTTGGAAGCTTGGCACCCCTTTCCATTAAAGTGATTTTTGCCACTCTCTGCTTAGGGCTACATCAACAGCAAACAAACCATAGAGATAGAACTTGAGACTGCTTTATTGAGTCAAGTTTCAAAGAGCTAGCACAAACCGTGTTTTATTTAGAGTTCCAAATACATGTATCCCTATAGGAGAAAACAGAGTGAAACCTAAAAATGAAAACGGTTACTGCAAAGGAACGGTTTAACCTAGACGACCGAAATTTGGAGAGCCAAGTGGTTTGGGTGTACTGATCATTACCTGAAAGAATCATCAAGATTGGGTGAAAAAATGTTGGCTGAGATTTCAGGCAACTCCATAGTTTTTGGAAGCTTGGCAACCCCTTTCCATGAAAGTGATTTTCACCAGTCTCTGCTTAGGGCTACATCAACAGCAAACAAACCATAGAGATAGAACTTGAAACTGCTTTATTGTGTCAAGTTTCAAAGAGCTAGCACAAACCATGTTTGATTTACAGTTCCAAATACATGTATCCCTATAGGCGAAAACAGAGTGAAAACTAAAAATGAAAACGGTTACTGCAAACGAACGGATTAACCTAGAAGAACGAAATTTGGTGAGCCAAGTGGTTTTGGTGTACTGATCATTACCTGAAAGAATCATCAAGATTGGGTGGAAAAATTTTAGATGAGATTTCAGGCAACTCGTAGTTTTTTGGAAGCTTGGCAACCCCTTTCAATTAATGTGATTTTCGCCACTCTCTGCTTAGGGCTACATCAACAGCAAACAAACCATAGAGATAGAACTTGAGACTGCTTTATTGTGTCAAGTTTCAAAGAGCTAGCACAAACCGTGTTTTATTTAGAGTTCCAAATACATGTATCCCTATAGGAGAAAACACAGTGAAACCTAAAAATGAAAACGGTTACTGCAAAGGAACGGTTTAACCTAGATGACCGAAATTTGGAGAGCCAAGTGGTTTTGGTGTACTGATCATTACCTGAAAGAATCATCAAGATTGGGTGAAAAAATTTGGCTGAGATTTCAGGCAACTCATAGTTTTTTGGAAGCTTGGCAACCCCTTTCCATGAAAGTGATTTGCACCAGTCTCTGCTTAGGGCTACATCAACAGCAAACAAACCATAGAGATAGAACTTGAGACTTCTTTATTGTGTCAAGTTTCAAAGAGCTAGCACAAACCGTGTTTTATTTAGAGTTCCAAATACATGTATCCCTATAGGGGAAAACAGAGTGATACCTAAAAATGAAAACGGTTACTGCAAACGAACGGTTTAACCTAGAAGAAACGAAATTTGGTGAGCCAAGTGGTTTTGGTGTACTGATCATTACCTGAAAGAATCATCAAGATTGGGTGAAAAAATGTTGGCTGAGATTTGAGGCAAGTCGTCGTTTTTTGGAAGCTTGGCAACCCCTTTCCATGAAAGTGATTTTCGCCAGTCTCTGCTTAGGGCTACATCAACAGCAAACAAACCATAGAGATAGAACTTGAAACTGCTTTATTGTGTCAAGTTTCAAAAAGCTAGCACAAACCCTGTTTGATTTAGAGTTCCAAATACATGTATCCCTATAGGAGAAAACAGAGTGAAACCAAAAAAGGAAAACGGTTACTGCAAACGAACGTTTTAACCTAGAAGAACGAAATTTGGTGAGCCAAGTGGTTTTGGTGTACTGATCATTACCTGAAAGAATCATCAAGATTGGGTGAAAAAATGTTGGCTGAGATTTCAGGCAACTCGTAGTTTTTTGGAAGATTGGCAACCCCTTTCCATGAAAGTGATTTTCGCCAGTCTCTGCTTAGGGCTACATCAACAGCAAACAAACCATAGAGATAGAATTTGAAACTGCTTTATTGTGTCAAGTTTCAAAAAGCTAGCACAAACCGTGTTTGATTTAGAGTTCCAAATACATGTATCCCTATAGGAGAAAACAGAGTGAAACCTAAAAATGAAAACGGTTACTGCAAACGAACGGTTTAACCTAGAAGAACGAAATTTCGTGAGCGAAGTGGTTTTGGTGTACTGATCATTTCCTGAAAGAATCATCAAGATTTTGTGAAAAATGTTTGCTGAGATTTCAGGCAACTCGTAGTTTTTTGGAAGCTTGGCAACACCTTTCCATGAAAGGGATTTTCGCCAGTCTCTGCTTAGGGCTACATCAACAGCAAACAAACCGAACTCGTAGTTTTTTGGAAGCTTGGCAACCCCTTTCCATGAAAGGGATTTTCGCCACTCTCTGCTTAGGGCTACATCAACAGCAAACAAACCATAGAGATAGAACTTCAAACTGCTTTATTGTGTCAAGTTTCAAAAAGCTAGCACAAACCGTGTTTGATTTAGAGTTCCAAATACATGTATCCCTATAGGAGAAAACAGAGTGAAACCTAAAAATGAAAACGGTTACTGCAAACGAACGGTTTAACCTAGAAGAACGAAATTTGGTGAGCCAAGTGGTTTGGTGTACTGATCATTACCTGAAAGAATCATCAAGATTGGGTGAAAAAATGTTGGATGAGATTTCAGGCAACTCGTAGTTTTTTGGAAGCTTGGCAACCCCTTTCCATTAAAGTGATTTTCGCCACTCTCTGCTTAGGGCTACATCAACAGCAAAACAAACCATAGAGATAGAACTTGAGACTGCTTTATTGAGTCAAGTTTCAAAGAGCTAGCACAAACCGTGTTTTATTTAGAGTTCCAAATACATGTATCCCTATAGGAGAAAACAGAGTGAAACCTAAAAATGAAAAAGGTTACTGCAAAGGAACGGTTTAACCTAGACGACCGAAATTTGGAGAGCCAAGTGGTTTGGGTGTACTGATCATTACCTGAAAGAATCATCAAGATTGGGTGAAAAAATGTTGGCTGAGATTTCAGGCAACTCATAGTTTTTGGAAGCTTGGCAACCCCTTTCCATGAAAGTGATTTTCACCAGTCTCTGCTTAGGGCAACACCAACAGCAAACAAACCATAGAGATAGAACTTGAAACTGCTTTATTGTGTCAAGTTTCAAAGAGCTAGCACAAACCGTGTTTGATTTACAGTTCCAAATACATGTATCCCTATAGGCGAAAACAGAGTGAAACCTAAAAATGAAAACGGTTACTGCAAATGAACGGTTTAGCCTAGAAGAATGAAATTTGGAGAGCCAAGTGGTTTTGGTGCACTGATCATTACCTGAAAGAATCATCAAGATTGGGTGAAAAAATGTTGGCTGATATTTCAGGCAACTTGTAGTTTTTTGGAAGCTTGGCAACCCCTTTCCATGAAAGTGATTTTCGCCAGTCTCTGCTTAGGGCTACATCAACAGCACACAAACCATAGAGATAGAAGTTGAAACTGCTTTATTGTGTCAAGTATTTAAGAGGTAGCACAAACCGTGTTTGATTTAGAGTTCCAAATACATGTATCCCTATAGGAGAAAACAGAGTGAAACCTAAAAATGAAAACGGTTACTACAAAAGAACGGTTTAACCTAGAAGAACGAAATTTGGTGAGCCAAGTGGTTTTGGTGCACTGATTATTACCTGAAAGAATCATCAACATTGGGTGAAAAAATGTTGGCTGAGATTTCAGGAAACTCGTAGTTTTTTGGAAGCTTGGCTACAACTTTCCATGAAAGTGATTTTGGCCAGTCTCTGCTTAGGGCTACATCAACAGCAAACAAACCATAGAGATAGAACTTGAAACTGCTTTATTGTGTCAAGTTTCAAAGAGCTAGCACAAACCGTGTTTGATTTAGAGTTCCAAATACATGTATCCCTATAGGAGAAAACAGAGTGAAACCTAAAAATGAAAACGGTTACTGCAAACGAACGGTTTAACTTAGAAGAACGAAATTTGGTGAGCCAAGTGGTTTTGGTGTACTGATTTATCTGAAAGAATCATCAAGTTTGGGTGAAAAAATGATGGCTGAAATTTCAGGCAACTTGTAATTTTTTTGGAAGCTTGGCAACCCCTTTCCATGAAAGTGATTTTCGAAAGTCTCTGCTTAGGGCTATATCTACAGCAAACAAACCATAGAGATTGAACTTTAAACTGCTTTATTGTGTCAAGTTTCAAAGAGCTAGCACAAACCGTGTTTGATTTACAGTTCCAAATACATGTATCCCTATAGGAGAAAACAGAGTGAAACCTAAAAATGAAAACGGTTACTGCAAACGAACGTTTTAACCTAGAAGAACGAAATTTGGTGAGCCAACTGGTTTTGGTGTACTGATCATTACCTGAAAGAATCATCAAGATTGGGTGAAAAAATGTTTGCTGAGATTTCAGGCAACTCGTAGTTTTTTGGAAGCTTGGCAACACCTTTCCATGAAAGGGATTTTCGCCAGTCTCTGCTTAGGGCTACATCAACAGCAAACAAACCGAACTCGTAGTTTTTTGGAAGCTTTGCAACCCCTTTCCATGAAAGGGATTTTCGCCAGTCTCTGCTTAGGGCTACATCAACAGCAAACAAACCATAGAGATAGAACTTGAAACTGCTTTATTGTGTCAAGTTTCAAAAAGCTAGCACAAACCGTGTTTGATTTAGAGTTCCAAATACCTGTATCCCTATAGGAGAAAACAGAGTGAAACCTAAAAATGAAAACGGTTACTGCAAACGAACGGTTTAACCTAGAAGAACGAAATTTGGTGAGCCAAGTGGTTTTGGTGTACTGATCATTACCTGAAAGAATCATCAAGATTGGGTGAAAAAATGTTGGATGAGATTTCAGGCAACTAGTAGTTTTTTGGAAGCTTGGCAACCCCTTTCCATTAAAGTGATTTTTCGCCACTCTCTGCTTAGTGCTACATCAACAGCAAACAAACCATAGAGATAGAACTTGAGACTGCTTTATTGTGTCAAGTTTCAAAGAGCTAGCACAAACCGTGTTTTATTTAGAGTTCCAAATACATGTATCCCTATAGGAGAAAACAGAGTGAAACCTAAAAATGAAAACGGTTACTGCAAACGAACGGTTTAACCTAGAAGAACGAAATTTGGTGAGCCAAGTGGTTTTGGTGTACTAATCATTACCTGAAAGAATCATCAAGATTGGGTGAAAAAATGTTGGCTGAGATTTCAGGCAACTAGTAGTTTTTTGGAAGCTTGGCAACCCCTTTCCATGAAAGTGATTTTCACCAGTCTCTGCTTAGGGCTACATCAACAGAAAACAAACCAGAGAGATAGAACTTGAAACTGCTTTATTGTGTCAAGTTTCAAAGTGCTAGCACAAACCGTGTTTGATTTAGAGTTCCAAATACATGTATCCCTATAGGAGAAAACAGAGTGAAACCGAAAAATGAAAACGGTTACTGCCAACGAACGGTTTAACCTAGAAGAACGAAATTTGGTGAGCCAAGTGGTTTTGGTGTACTGATCATTACCTGAAAGAATAATCAAGATTGGGTGAAAAAATGTTGGCTGAGATTTCAGGCAACTGGTAGTTTTTTGAAAGCTTGGCAACCCCTTTTCATGAAAGTGATTTTTGCCACTCTCTGCTTAGGGCTACAACAACAGCAAACAAACCATACAGATAGAACTTGAAACTGCTTTATTGTGTCAAGTTTCAAAGAGCTAGCACAAACCGTGTTTGATTTAGAGTTCCAAATACATGTATTTCTATAGGAGAAAATAGAGTGAAACCTAAAAATGAAAACGGTTACTGCAAACGACCGGTTTAACCTAGAAGAACGAAATTTGGTGAGCCAAGTGGTTTTGGTGTTCTGATCATTACCTGAAAAAATCATCAAGTTTGGGTGAAAAAATGTTGGCTGAGATTTCAGGAAACTTGTAATTTTTTTGGAAGCTTGGCAACCCCTTTCCATGAAAGTGATTTTCGCCAGTCTCTGCTTAGGGCTACATCAACAGCAAACAAACCATAGAGATTGAACTTGAAACTGCTTTATTGTGTCAAGTTTTAAAGAGCTAGCACAAACCGTGTTTGATTTACAGTTCCAAATACATGTATCCCTATAGGAGAAAACAGAGTGAAACCTAAAAATGAAAACGTTTACTGCAAACGAACGGTTTAACCTAGAAGAACGAAATTTGGTGAGCCAAGTGGTTTTGGTGTACTGATCATTACCTGAAAGAATCATCAAGATTGGGTGAAAAAATGTTGGCTGAGATTTCAGGCAACTCGTCGTTTTTTGGAAGCTTGGCAATTCCTTTCCATGAAAGTGATTTTCGCCAGTCTCTGCTTAGGCCTACATCAACAGCAAACAAACCGAACTCGTAGTTTTTTGGAAGCTTGGCAACCCCTTTCCATGAAAGGTATTTTCGCCAGTCTCTGCTTAGGGCTACATCAACAGCACACAAACCATAGAGATAGAAGTTGAAACTGCTTTATTGTGTCAAGTATCTAAGAGCTAGCACAAACCGTGTTTGATTTAGAGTTCCAAATACATGTATCCCTATAGGAGAAAACAGAGTGAAACCTAAAAATGAAAACGGTTACTACAAAAGAACGGATTAACCTAGAAGAACGAAATTTGGTGAGCCAAGTGGTTTTGGTGCACTGATTATTACCTGAAAGAATCATCAACATTGGGTGAAAAAATGTTGGCTGAGATTTCAGGAAACTCGTAGTTTTTTGGAAGCTTGGCAACAACTTTCCATGAAAGTGATTTTCGCCAGTCTCTGCTTAGGGCTACATCAACAGCAAACAAACCATAGAGATTGAACTTGTAACTGCTTTATTGTGTCAAGTTTCAAAGAGCTAGCACAAACCGTGTTTGATTTACAGTTCCAAATACATGTATCCCTATAGGCGAAAACAGAGTGAAACCTAAAAATGAAAACGGTTACTGCAAATGAACGGTTTAGCCTAGAAGAACGAAATTTGGTGAGCCAAGTGGTTTTGGTGTACTGATCATTACCTGAAAGAATCATCAAGATTGGGTGAAAAAATGTTGGCTGATATTTCAGGCAACTTGTAGTTTTTTGGAAGCTTGGCAACCGCTTTCCATGAAAGTGATTTTCGCCAGTCTCTGCTTAGGGCTACATCACCAGCACACAAACCATAGAGATAGAAGTTGAAACTGCTTTATTGTGTCAAGTATCTAAGAGCTAGCACAAACCGTGTTTGATTTAGAGTTCCAAATACATGTATCCCTATAGGAGAAAACAGAGTGAAACCTAAAAGTGAAAACGGTTACTACAAAAGAACGGTTTAACCTAGAAGAACGAAATTTGGTGAGCCAAGTGGTTTTGGTGCACTGATCATTACCTGAAAGAATCATCAACATTGGGTGAAAAAATGTTGGCTGAGATTTCAGGGAACTCGTAGTTTTTTGGAAGCTTGGCAACAACTTTCCATGAAAGTGATTTTGGCCAGTCTCTGCTTAGGGCTACATCAACAGCAAACAAACCATAGAGATAGAACTTGAAACTGCTCTATTGTGTCAAGTTTCAAAAAGCTAGCACAAACCGTGTTTGATTTAGAGTTCCAAATACATGTATCCCTATAGGAGAAAACAGAGTGAAACCTAAAAATGAAAACGGTTACTGCAAACGAACGGTTTAACCTAGAAGAACGAAATTAGGTGAGCCAAGTGGTTTTGGTGTACTGATTTATGTGAAAGAATCATCAAGTTTGGGTGAAAAAATGTTGGCTGAAATTTCAGGCAACTTGTAATTTTTTTGGAAGCTTGGCAACCCCTTTCCATGAAAGTGATTTTCGCCAGTCTCTGCTTAGGGCTACATCAACAGCAAACAAACCATAGAGATTGAACTTGTAACTTCTTTATTGAGTCAAGTTTCAAAGAGCTAGCACAAACCGTGTTTGATTTACAGTTCCAAATACATGTATCCCTATAGGCGAAAACAGAGTGAAACCTAAAAATGAAAACGGTTACTGCAAATGAACGGTTTAGCCTAGAAGAACGAAATTTGGTGAGCCAAGTGGTTTTGGTGTACGGATCATTACCTGAAAGAATCATCAAGATTGGGTGAAAAAATGTTGGCTGATATTTCAGGCAACTTGTAGTTTTTTGGAAGCTTGGCAACCCCTTTCCATGAAAGTGATTTTCGCCAGTCTCTGCTTAGGGCTACAACAACAGCACACAAACCATAGAGATAGAAGTTGAAACTGCTTTATTGTGTCAAGTATCTAAGAGCTAGCACAAACCGTGTTTGATTTAGAGTTCCAACTACATGTATCCCTATAGGAGAAAACAGAGTGAAACCTAAAAATGAAAACGGTTACTACAAAAGAACGGTTTAACCAAGAAGAACGAAATTTGGTGAGCCAAGTGGTTTTGGTGCACTGATTATTACCTGAAAGAATCATCAACATTGGGTGAAAAAATGTTGGCTAAGATTTCAGGAAACTCGTAGTTTTTTGGAAGCTTGGCAACCCCTTTCCATTAAAGTGATTTTCGCCACTCTCTGCTTAGGGCTACATCAACAGCAAACAAACCATAGAGATAGAACTTGAGACTGCCTTATTGTGTCAAGTTTCAAAGAGCTAGCACAAACCATGTTTTATTTAGAGTTCCAAATACATGTATCCCTATAGGAGAAAACAGAGTGAAACCTAAAAATGAAAACGGTTACTGCAAAGGAACGGTTTAACCTAGACGACCGAAATTTGGAGAGCCAAGTGGTTTGGGTGTACTGATCATTACCTGAAAGAATCATCAAGATTGGGTGAAAAAATGTTGGCTGAGATTTCAGGCAACTGGTAGTTTTTTGGAAGCTTGGCAACCCCTTTTCATGAAAGTGATTTTCGCCACTCTCTGCTTAGGGCTACAACAACAGCAAACAAACCATATAGATAGAACTTGAAACTGCTTTATTGTGTCAAGTTTCAAAGAGCTAGAACAAACCGTGATTGATTTAGAGTTCCAAATTCATGTATCCCTATAGGAGAAAACAGAGTGAAACCTAAAAATGAAAACGGTTTCTGCAAACGAACGGTTTAATCTAGAAGAACGAAATTTGGTGAGCCAAGTGGTTTTGGTGTACTGATCATTATTTGAAAGAATCATCAAGATTGGGTGAAAAAATGTTGGCTGTGATTTCAGGAAACTTGTAATTTTTTTGGAAGCTTGGCAACCCCTTTCCATGAAAGTGATTTTCGCCAGTCTCTGCTTAGGGCTACATCAACAGCAAACAAACCATAGAGATTGAACTTGTAACTGCTTTATTGTGTCAAGTATCAAAGAGCTAGCACAAACCGTGTTTGATTTACAGTTCCAAATACATGTATCCCTATAGGCGAAAACAGAGTGAAACCTAAAAATGAAAACGGTTACTGCAAATGAACGGTTTAGCCTAGAAGAACGAAATTTGGTGAGCCAAGTGGTTTTGGTGTACTGATCATTACGTGAAAGAATCATCAAGATTGGGTGAAAAAATGTTGGCTGATATTTCAGGCAACTTGTAGTTTTTTGGAAGCTTGGCAACCCCTTTCCATGAAAGTGATTTTCGCCAGTCTCTGCTTAGGGCTACATCAACAGCACACAAACCATAGAGATAGAAGTTGAAACTGCTTTATTGTGTCAAGTATCTAAGAGCTAGCACAAACCGTGTTTGATTTAGAGTTCCAAATACATGTATCCCTATAGGAGAAAACAGAGTGAAACCTAAAAATGAAAACGGTTACTACAAAAGAACGGTTTAACCTAGAAGAACGAAATTTGGTGAGCCAAGTGGTTTTGGTGCACTGATTATTACCTGAAAGAATCATCAACATTGGGTGAAAAAATGTTGGCTGAGATTTCATGAACTCGCAGTTTTTTGGAAGCTTGGCAACCCCTTTTTATTAAAGTGATTTTGGCCAGTCTCTGCTTAGGGCTACATCAACAGCAAACAAACCATAGAGATAGAACTTGAGACTGCTTTACTGTGTCAAGTTTCAAAGAGCTAGAACAAACCGTGTTTTATTTAGAGTTCCAAATACATGTATCCCTATAGGAGAAAACAGAGTGAAACCTAAAAATGAAAACGGTTACTGCAAAGGAACGGTTTAACCTAGACGACCGAAATTTGGAGAGCCAAGTGGTTTGGGTGTACTGATCATTACCTGAAAGAATCATCAAGATTGGGTGAAAAAATGTTGGCTGAGATTTCAGGCAACTGGTAGTTTTTTGGAAGCTTGGCAACCCCTTTTCATGAAAGTGAATTTCGCCAGTCTCTGCTTAGGGCTACATCAACAGCAAACAAACCAAACTCGTAGTTTTTTGGAAGCTTGGCAATCCCTTTCCATGAAAGGGATTTTCGCCAGTCTCTGCTTAGGGCTACATCAACAGCAAACAAACCATAGTGATAGAACTTCAAACTGCTTTATTGTGTCAAGTTTCAAAAAGCTAGCACAAACCGTGTTTGATTTAGAGTTCCAAATTCATGTATCCCTATAGGAGAAAACAGAGTGAAACCTAAAAATGAAAACGGTTACTGCAAACGAACGGTTTAACCTAGAAGAACGAAATTTGGTGAGCCAAGTGGTTTTGGTGTACTGATCATTACCTGAAAGAATCATCAAGATTGGGTGAAAAAATGTTGGATGAGATTTCAGGCAACTCGTAGTTTTTTGGAAGCTTGGCAACCCCTTTCCATTAAAGTGATTTTCGCCACTCTCTGCTTAGGGCTACATCAACAGCAAACAAACCATAGAGATAGAACTTGAGACTGCTTTATTGTGTCAAGTTTCAAAGAGCTAGCACAAACCGTGTTTTATTTAGAGTTCCAAATACATGTATCCCTATAGGAGAAAACAGAGTGAAACCTAAAAATGAAAACGGTTACTGCAAACGAACGGTTTAACCTAGAAGAACGAAATTCGGAGAGCCAAGTGGTTTTGGTGTACTAATCATTACCTGAAAGAATCATCAAGATTGGGTGAAAAATAGTTGGCTGAGATTAAAGGCAACTCATAGTTTTTTGGAAGCTTGGCAACCCCTTTCCATGAAAGTGATTTTCACCAGTCTCTGCTTAGGGCTACATCAACAGCAAACAAACCAGAGAGATAGAACTTGAAACTGCTTTATTGTGTCAAGTTTCAAAGTGCTAGCACAAACCGTGTTTGATTTAGAGTTCCAAATACATGTATCCCTATAGGAGAAAACAGAGTGAAACCGAAAAATGAAAACGGTTACTGCCAACGAACGGTTTAACCTAGAAGAACGAAATTTGGTGAGCCAAGTGGTTTGGGTGTACTGATCATTACCTGAAAGAATCATCAAGATTGGGTGAAAAAATGTTGGCTGAGATTTCAGGCAACTCGTCGTTTTTTGGAAGCTTGGCAATTCCTTTCCATGAAAGTGATTTTCGCCAGTCTCTGCTTAGGGCTACATCAACAGCAAACAAACCATAGAGATAGAACTTGAAACTGCTTTATTGTGTCAAGTTTCAAAAAGCTAGCACAAATCGTGTTTGATTTAGAGTTCCAAATACATGTATCCCTATAGGAGAAAACAGAGTGAAACCAAAAAAGGAAAACGGTTACTGCAAACGAACGTTTTAACCTAGAAGAACGAAATTTGGTTAGCCAAGTGGTTTTGGTGTACTGATCATTACCTGAAAGAATCATCAAGATTGGGTGAAAAAATGTTGGGCTGAGATTTCAGGCAACTCGTAGTTTTTTGGAAGCTTGGCAACCCCTTTCCATGAAAGTGATTTTCGCCAGTCTCTGCTTAGGGCTACATCAACAGCAAACAAACCATAGAGATAGAACTTGAAACTGCTTTATTGTGTCAAGTATCAAAGAGCTAGCACAAACCGTGTTTGATTTAGAGTTCCAAATACATGTATCCCTATAGGCGAAAACAGAGTGAAACCTAAAAATGAAAACGGTTACTGCAAATGAACGGTTTAGCCTAGAAGAACGAAATTTGGTGAGCCAAGTGGTTTTGGTGTACTGATCATTACCTGAAAGAATCATCAAGATTGGGTGAAAAAATGTTGGGTGATATTTCAGGCAACTTGTAGTTTTTTGGAAGCTTGGCAACCCCTTTCCATGAAAGTGATTTTCGCCAGTCTCTGCTTAGGGCTACATCAACAGCACACAAACCACAGAGATAGAAGTTGAAACTGCTTTATTGTGTCAAGTATCTAAGAGCTAGCACAAACCGTGTTTGATTTAGAGTTCCAAATACATGTATCCCTATAGGAGAAAACAGAGTGAAACTTAAAAGTGAAAACGGTTACTACAAAAGAACGGTTTAACCTAGAAGAACGAAATTTGGTGAGCCAAGTGGTTTTGGTGCACTGATTATTACCTGAAAGAATCATCAACATTGGGTGAAAAAATGTTGGCTGAGATTTCAGGGAACTCGTAGTTTTTTGGAAGCTTGGCAACAACTTTCCATGAAAGTGATTTTGGCCAGTCTCTGCTTAGGGCTACATCAACAGCAAACAAACCATAGAGATAGAACTTGAAACGGCTCTATTGTGTCAAGTTTCAAAGAGCTAGCACAAACCGTGTTTGATTTACAGTTCCAAATACATGTATCCCTATAGGAGAAAACAGAGTGAAACCTAAAAATGAAAACGGTTACTGCAAACGAACTTTTTAACCTAGAAGAACGAAATTTGGTGAGCCAATTGGTTTTGGTGTACTGATCATTACCTGAAAGAATCATCAAGATTGGGTGAAAAAATGTTGGCTGAGATTTCAGGCAACTCGTAGTTTTTTGGAAGCTTGGCAACACCTTTCCATGAAAGGGATTTTCGCAAGTCTCTGCTTAGGGCTACATCAACAGCAAACAAACCGAACTCGTAGTTTTTTGGAAGCTTGGCAACCCCTTTCCATGAAAGGGATTTTCGCCAGTCTCTGCTTAGGGCTACATCAACAGCACACAAACCATAGAGATAGAAGTTGAAACTGCTTTATTGTGTCACGTATCTAAGAGCTAGCACAAACCGTGTTTGATTTAGAGTTCCAAATATATGTATCCCTATAGGAGAAAACAGAGTGAAACCTAAAAATGAAAACGGTTACTACAAAAGAACGGTTTAACATAGAAGAACGAAATTTGGTGAGCCAAGTAGTTTTGGTGCACTGATTATTACCTGAAAGAATCATCAACATTGGGTGAAAAAATGTTGGCTGAGATTTCAGGAAACTCGTAGTTTTTTGGAAGCTTGGCAACAACTTTCCATGAAAGTGATTTTCGCCAGTCTCTGCTTAGGGCTACATCAACAGCAAACAAACCATAGAGATTGAACTTGTAACTGCTTTATTGTGTCAAGTTTCAAAGAGCTAGCACAAACCGTGTTTGATTTACAGTTCCAAATACATGTATCCCTATAGGCGAAAACAGAGTGAAACCTAAAAATGAAAACGGTTACTGCAAATGAACGGTTTAGCCTAGAAGAACGAAATTTGGTGAGCCAAGTGGTTTTGGTGTACTGATCATTACCTGAAAGAATCATCAAGATTGGGTGAAAAAATGTTGGCTGATATTTCAGGCAACTTGTAGTTTTTTGTAAGCTTGGCAACCCCTTTCCATGAAAGTGATTTTCGCCAGTCTCTGCTTAGGGCTACATCAACAGCACACAAACCATAGAGATAGAAGTTGAAACTGCT
>NW_027521250.1:0-104986 GCF_052094955.1 Ictidomys tridecemlineatus
TCAGTTTGCAAATAGAAGACAAACTCTACATTTATAAATAAGCAAGGGAAGAACAAAAAAATATATTTTTTAAAAATAAACTCTATTATGGAACAAGGGACTATTTCCCTGCACACACAGCTAAACCGAACACCCCATTGGATGGAAGTCAAATGTGATGCATAATATGCTTTTAAAAGCTTAAATGCAAAATAAGAAAACACTATGTCAAACAATAAATAAAAATAAGCTATGCCAGCCTATTGAGAAGTTAAACAAAAGAGCAGTCAATATTAGGCTGGAATGCAATGTACTACTTCTGAGGAGGTACAAGAAAAATATTTCCTTGCCATGCAATTCATTTTTGAGCACATAAAAGGCTTGAATCTATGAATATACCCAATTTTTTAATGAAACCATCAGAGTACTCATATAAAAACCTGACAAAAATGGGTAGCAGGCAAAAGCTAAATATAGATACTACACCAATGGAGATGTAAAAAGTTGAAATCACAATACTAGCAAAATAACTAAACAAAATATAAAATAGCTCACATGACCAAATATGTCTTTTTGAGAAATGGACACACACACTCTTACACTTACACACATGTAGGTGTGTATCTTAGAACCACATCGCACTTCACACTGAAAAAGGTATTTCAGTTGCATATAAAACAAGAATATCCTCTACTAAGGATATTAAGACATTAGTGCAGTAAAGTCACAAACAGAAACGAATACTACGACTATTAGAAGAGACGAGAATATTTTTTGTTTGTTTGTTTGTTTAAATGTGATATGGACTATCAACCTCCAAAGCCCAAGAAGTGGAAATAAGCACACACTTGTCTTAATTGTGGGTTGGGGTTTAAAACTGAAATATCTAAAAAAGTAAAAACTTATGTAGCTCTGTAATCTATAAATAATAACTGAAAATAGAATGAAAAATATTTCATTTTATGATAAAAATATCTAGTGAAAATCAATAGGAATAAACTCAATAAGAAATGCACAAAGATACATAGCACACACCACAAAATTTTATTTATAAAAATATACAATAAAAATATATGAATGTATATGAGCCATATATATATATATATGTATACATTTTACAGTGGTAAGTTTGAAGTTATAAGTATGCCAACTTTTTGTACATTAATGCTATAAAATTTTCCCGAAGTGTCTCTTCTACTCCTTTCACTTTTAATACCATTTCATATGCTGATGAGTTCCAAAAGTATACAAATTGCCCTGCCTCTCTTATACTACAGCCAACTTCTCACTGACACTTTTACTTGGATGTCTTACAGCCTCTCAAACTGAACGCTTGTTGTTCCACTATCTATAGTGTTCCCTATAAACGATAACTCATTTACTAATCCAAGAAATTTCAGTGTCATCTTGGATTTCTTCTTTCTCACTTTGCCCCTCCAGGTTACCAACTGCATTTTGTTCCTTCTGCCTCCAAATATACCTTGAACCCATCTACTTTCCATTATTCCATATAAAATATTCCATCTTGTCTAATTCACCTCCTTCCTTCCAGTTTATTCATAGTTCTAATCTAAGAGTCATCCTTCTAAAATGTCAATGTAAAATGTGAATTGCTGCACAATTATTTAAAAACTTAATAGCATCCTCTTACAGTTTAAATATAAGTTGTCTCCCAAAAGCTCATATGTAATGTGATGCAGGAATTTTCAGAAATGAAATGACTAGATTATGAGAAGTATGACCTAATAAGTGGATCAGTCCACTGATATAAATTAGGTGATAACTGCAGGCAAGTGAGAAGTGACTGGAGGAAGTAGGTCACCAGAGGTGTGTCTTCAGGGTTTACAATTTTGTCGCTGGTGAGCAGAGGTCTCTCTCTCTCTTTCCTGGCTGTCGTGTTCTAAAATGTTTTTCTTCCACTAGGATGTTCTGCCTCACCTCAAATCCAGAGCTATGGAGTCAGCCAAGCGTGCACTGAACATCTGAAACAACGAGCCAAAATAAACTCTTCCTCCTCTACATTGTTCTTGTCAGATCATTTAGTCACAGCAATGAAAAACCTGACAAAACACATCTTAAAACCACTAAAATAAATCCAAAGCCCTTGCCATTGCCTCTGAGGCCCTGAGTGTCTAACCTCTGCTGCTTTTCCAACTTGGGTCTGTTCCTTGAACATATTGGACTCTCTTTTGCACTTTAGGCCGATGTCTCTGCAGGACCCAGGTCTAGAATGCTTTCCCTCCATCTCTGTATGAGGCCAGCACAGACTCACTCACTCATCCTCAGATTAAGATTTAATACCCTTCTGCCACAGGTCGCCCCATTCTTTGCTTCCACACCCTTAATCTTTATCAATATTGATTGTCTGCACCATGCCACTTCCTAATTCCTAATTTATGAGCTTGTTCACTCTCATAGTGCCTGACTTTTTCCACTAAATTTTAGGCCTTGAGGAGACTGAAGTTTCAGTTTGTTTTCTTCAATCTTCAGCATCTCCTTCAGTGATTTGTTCATAAAAGGAAAGCAATAAAAATGCCAATTGTTATGGTTTGGATATGAGGTATCCCCCAAAAGCTCATGTGTGAGACAATGCAAGAAGGCTTCGAGGTGAAATGATTGGGTTATGAGAGCCTCAACCCAGTCAGTGAATTAATCCCCTGACAGGGATTAACTAAGTGGTAACTGAAAGCCGGTGAGGTATGGCTAGAGGAGGTGGGTCACTGTGGGCATGCCTTTAGGGTTTATATTTTATATCTGGTGAGACCACTGCTTCCTGATCATCATGTGGGACTCTTTCTGCCACACACTTCTGCCATGATGTACTGCCTCTCCTTGAGCCCCCAGCAATGGAGACAGCTGTCTATGGACTAAGACCTCTGAAACAATGGGCCCCCAAATAAACTTTTCCTCCTCTAAAATTGTTCTGGTCAGGTCTTTTAGTCAAAGCTGCTTTAGAAAGTATAGTCCCATTTGGAGCTGTTCTGCTCTCGCAACTGTCAACTCCAAACAAACAAAAAGAGCATCTTTATAAACTCAGCTATGCCATCAGTTTCTGTTCCAGGGACAGAAGCTTTCATAGAGTAATTCTATCTAGACTCTTAATTTCCCTATATACATGTTTTCTTTCCAAGTCATTATTATTATCATTTTGATATCTTAAAAGTCCTTATATGCTTTGGAGAGTATTATTAACTTTTTAATGATTTTATTTGTTAGGCTTTAAGGCTAAAAGCTTCTATTCTTTATAAACAAATAAAAAAATATGTACCCATTGTCATTGTCTTTTGACAATTTATCCTAAAACTACATAGAAGACAGGCTTTCTCTTTAGCTTTTCTCAATTATTTTTGCTAAAGCATTAAATGTCTTTTTGACAGCTGTAGAATTCAAAGCAATTCAAATAAGATTAGTTCATTGTGGTTACTACAAAAAGCTTTATCTCCAAAAGAATGTCAAAACTATTATCAAAAATCCCCAGAAACCAAATGCATTTTTACTGACCTTTACTCATTTCAATACTTTCTCTTTTACCTTGACTTTCCTCACTGGCAATGCAAAGCAAGTACCTCAGTCCAACATTTACAGGCCTCCTCACAGGGTTTTCGTGTGTAGTCACTGACCTGTCACAGGCCACCTATGCTGCTTTATCGCTCTAATAACTCCACTTTCATTCTCTTGCTTTATATCTAGTTTAAGTACAACTAAAATACATAACTTTACTTTCATGCTGAGAAGGTCACCTTTTATGCCTGATTCAAATCACTCATAGGGATACAAACCCAATGAATAGAACATGATTTATCAAAAACCTATATGTCAACTCATGTAATGCAAAATGTTTCTAATACTACACTGTATCAAACTATAAATTTTTTCAGCTTATTAATGCCATTAGTAAAGTTTATTGGCAATATGCAATGAACCAGAATAGATACTCATTTTTTATATAATCAGCAAAAATTGACTCCTTAGAAAAGGTTGAGTGATTATAAAAAATTAAATTTCCTCATTCATATATGTCAATTCAATTGTCATTTTCCTTTTCATATGTAATTTAAACAGAGCCACTAGGTTGAGTCAATGAGCATAGACTAAACATCTGTTGCATGCAGATCCCTACCTAACAGAAAAATACTGAAAAACAATTCAAAGCCAAATTCAAGTTATAGTCTCAAGGTAAAATAAATAAGAAGGAGTTTTTGTTAATAATTCCTCTTTTGTCTTAATAGAATCCTCCCTTTAAATGTCTGGAACTAGAAGGACCAAATATAAGAATGTTTGATAACTTGAAATCAATCTTTCAGAAGAGAAATCCAACTGCTACCTTAAAGTAAAAAAGGAGCCAAAAACGATATAAAACAGATGACTCCCCACTCTGGAAAAATTTAAATTTTTTAAAAAGGCCTCACAATTTGGAAGACCTTGGGATGACTCAATTAAACAATCATTTTGGATTTTTGAATGAGACTATTGTAGCAAGTATTAAGGGAAATTGGGGCCAAATGCCTTATAACTTCTTGGATGGCTCCATGTTGAGGTAGGTGAGTCAAATATAAGTAGTCTGTCAGGCCCTGACTGAGCAGAGTGTCCACTCATGAGACAAAATGACATGGAATTGCTGATGTTTGGCAGCTAACAAGAGTCATCAACAAAATGTTCTGTTTTCATTTTTTGCAACTTCCTCCGTACAAACTAAAAGCCTTGGTTCAGCATCTGCTTGGGAGTCATGACTTGGGCTCCAACTACACTCTTAGGCTTATTAGAGAAGCAACTTCTTCAGTCCACACATACCAATACAGCTCTGATAAGCAGTAAGAACAAAAACCTCCAATGTTTGCAAAGGTATGTGTTTTCGTGGAAACTGTACTGTATATACATGGAGGCTGGAGAGGGAGAAATATGAGAAACAAGTTTATGGGGACTCTGAGAAAGCATGTGAGCAAAGCAGGTTGTTCTTCTTCCGTTCCTACCCAACTCCTATCCTCTCCTGGGTTCATCCCCACAAGGACTTCTCACTAAAGGTTAAGAGTGCTTTGATCTAAGGAAGGCATGACACTGATACCAACACAGAACTCCTTAGATCCAGAGTAAGCTGTGGACAGAAGAAGTCAAATGATAGCCACAGACAAGTTCACTCAGCTCCTTAGTGTCTGGGCTAACTTGGACCTGAAGCTTTGTGGAGTCATCTATTTTCAGAAAGATTCACAGACAACCAGTGTATTTTCCAGAAGCTAGCAAATCTCACTAGCATCACATATTGCCAAAATTAAGAACATAAATTGCATAGACAGTGGAAGCCACTCAGAGAATAGAAAGTACCTGCATCCTCCATGCCCTGTCCCCACTCTGACTAGTTCTGTATATATTCTTCCTGTCTTGTAAGCCACTCAGAGAAAGCCAAGGAAAGAGAAATCCCATCTGACATTTGTAAAACCAACTGACAGACAATAATGCTTAAATATGAGAGAAGAACCTTTGGATTAGACTAAGTACCTGGAAGATGAGAATTAATTTTCTGCTGCTAAAAAGTAGGGACTTTATTACAACAACAAAAAAAAATATATATATATATATTCAGTTATAAAATGAAATTCTGATTTTTACCTCTGATTTTTATGATCTATCAAAACCACAACCTACTGTGACAGGAATATCTAATTTCTCTACTTTGTGTATAAGGATCTTAAATGAAGTTATCAGAGAAGATTCAATGAGGCTGTTTCCTGAATCAGAAGATGCTTGGAAGGGTTATTTTTGGTCAGATTTCCTGAAAGTATAAAATAACTTGGTGAAAAACTGAAAAATTAAAAGAAATGAAAAAATATATATCCTTTAGATAGTTAATAAAATCATATTCAATAAAGTAAAGTACTATATAACAGATCTAATGTTCAATTTCAAACTTCTCTGTGCTAAATTATTGGCTAAAATAATTTATGTTCAAATATTCATTTTATTCATAAACTCATTCAATGCATTATGAAACACAAGAATGACAGAAATGAGGCTGTAGAGACAGTCTTTATTGCAGAGCCTACTGGAGAAATAGATAGGCACCCTCAGAATTATAATAGTGTGATAAATGTAATGATGCAATAATAAACTAAGAATGGTGGTAGCATGAGCCCAGTTTGGCTTGATATAGCTATGGAATACCAGCCAGGGAGACAAGAAGACAATACCAAACAACAGAAAAATGCATAGAAGGATACAACAATGGTACTTCCAGGGAATTCTGAGGGAATAGAGGTAAGGTATAGGTAGCTTAAAACAAGACAAAAGATGAAACTGTGATCTGACATTGAGCCCAAAATCATCAAGCAAGCAAAATACAGAAGATATGACTCAGATCAACGAGAAAAATGAGTCAATTTGAAAATGAATGAAAATGGTACAAATGATATAATTAACAAATAAGGACATTAAAATAGCTATTATAACTGGGTTCCTTATGTTCAAGAAAGCTGAAAGAAATTTGAATGTGAATAGGAACTTGGGAGTTCCTTTTAAAAACCCAAAACAAACTTACAGAGATGAAAAAATTCCTTTGTAAAAAATATCATAACCCACTTGAATCAAAATGTGAAATATGATATATCAAGAACTATATAATGTTTTGAACAACCAACAATAAAAAAAATATACTGTATGGGATTAACAGCGGATTAGGCAAAACAGAAATAATGATTAGCAAATTTAAATATAATCAATAGAAACTATTCAACATTTTCATATATTATCAAAATAATTGATCAATAGTTTTCACTTGATTTAACTAGTTAGGCCATCTGATGTAGTTACATGAGTGGGTTTGAGTGGTTTGGGTAAATTCGGCTCCACTGAGACTATCCAAGTAGTTCGAAATCTAAATTTGAAGCCTCTCTGACACAAAAAAAAGTCTTCTGATGGTTTCTCAAAAAATTTAAAACAGGGCTGGGGTTGTGGCAGCAGTAGAGCGCTCACTTAGCACTTGTGAGGCCCTGGGTTCGATCCTCAGCACCACATATAAATAAATAAAATAAACGTATTAAAAAAATTTTAAAATAGAGTCCTCACATGATCCAGCAATTCTACTTCTGGGTATATGCCCAAATCATTGAAAAAGATATTTGTCTGTCTTTATAAATAGCAGCATTATTCACAAAAGCTCAAATGTAAAAGCAACTCAAGTGTTTATCAGCAGATGAATACATAAGCAAATGCAGTACAGATATACAATGAAATATTATCCTGGCTTAAAAAGGAAGGAAACTCTGATGTGTTACAATACATATAAAAGTTGAGGACATTATTCCAAATGGAATATGCTGGTCATAAAAAGGTAAACACCATATGACTTTACTTCTATGAGATACATAGGGTAGTACAATTCATAGACACAGAGAGTAGAACCGTGGTTGCCAAAAGCCAAAGGTAGTGCAAAATGAGGAGTCATTCATTGTTCAGTGTGTATGCAATTCCACTTCTGCAGAACAAAAAGTGTTATGGAGACGGATGCTGTGGTGATAGACGGTTTTATGAATGCATTTCATATCACTGAGCCGTACACTAAAAAATGGTAAGATGGTAAAGTTTTCTCTTATGTGTATTTTACCACAATAAAAAATTTCAGTTATCACCTCTCACTTACCTCATAGTTTAGTGGAAAAAAATAATAAGGAAATTGCAGGACAAAGGAAAATTGTTTCTTAAAATATTTTTATATGTTTTTAAAGTTATAGGTGAACACAATATCTTTATTTTTATGTGGTGCTGAGGATCGAACCCAGTGCCTCATCCATGTTAGGTGAGCACTCTACCTCTGAGACACATCCCCAGCCCTCAAAAAATATTTTTAAATAATTTTTTAACTTTATTTTTAATTTATTTATTTTTATATTGTGCTGAAAACCGAACCCAGGGCCTTGTACATGTAGGGCGAGTGCTTTACCGCTGAGCCATAACCTGAGCCCCTTTAAATATTTTATTTTTTAAAAGAGATTTGTTAGGTAATTTGAAACTTTTGGACCTTTTTGATATTTGCCTGTACTATATATCTCTTCATGTGCCATATTCATTATCTGAATTAAAGCCTTGCATGAATATACTCTGTGTAAGTTTATGTTCAAGTATATATCAGGAAAATGCACAGGTATTTGAGAGAGTAGATTGTAGTCAACCTATTAATAATATGACAATTTTAAGAGAGGTGAAGGAATTATAGAAAGGGATTGGATTTATATTTTTATTGGGTGAGAATAAGATGAAATTTAAGAAGCAACACAGTGAAGTAGATGAACCCTACAATCAGACTTTCTCCATTTTCTAATTGTGTGATCTTGGGCAAGTTGCTTGACCTTTCTGTGCCTTAATTTCCCTATTAGAATCTGACAAATCTGGCAAATAGCAAACATCACGTGAATGTGTGGGTATTAATTTGATTTCATAGCCTTGTTTTCTTAATTTTACTAGTTAATAATATGGTTTTTAAGATTTGGATAAGATATTTACAGTAGTTCTTAGAAATAAAACAGTATCAAGAAGAAGTGTATATCACAGGGAATAAAGTATTTTTATCTCAAAATTTGTGACTCTCATATAGTTATTCTCTTATGAATAAACATCAAATTTTAAAAAGCAATTTTTGTCAACAGGCTTACATAGAATTGATAGAAGCTTCAATAAATTGAATACTTATTTTTTATCTTAAATAATGCAAAGGCAAATGTATTTAGAATAGAGTTTTAAAAGAGATTCTGGAACAAATAAAGAACGAAAATTGAACAATTCACTGGGGAGAACAATGCCATACAGGAACAAATAAATCTCTCATTTTAAGTCACAAAATAGTCTTGGAATCATCTACTATATCCTGAATGACTGAGGAAGGAGAGAGAAGAGACAGATTAATTTATAACCCTATATTACCCCAGAGTTTTTGAATACTAATAAGTCATTACTACCTGCTTCACTAGCTCAAGTGCTTATCTATGCACATCAAGTTTTTAATAAACTCACAGTAAATTTAATACTGTCTTTTAATTTCAACTGTAAAGAGGTCAATAAATTTTGCATTTTAAAATATTCTATCTTCAAAGCATGCTTTGAAAGTGAAAAATGCTAATTAGAGTTAATAAAAACATGATTTATTAAAGAACATATTGGGAGGAAATGGTGAAATGTATTATTTTTTCCAAGAGTTATGAAGTGCCAATTTTATTCTAATAAGTTGGCCTTTTACTATTTTATTGATATTGACAGGAGACATAGACTTCTGAACAGATACAAAAGACTTTATTACTTATGTCACCATGAGCAGTGTGAATCCCCTGTACAGCACCTATCAAAAGTGTCACTTGATTTTGTTTGAACAATTACAGAACCAGACAAAGCAATATTACAGTTTATTAAAACACCTCCTCATGCACCTTTATTTTTTACACTCCTGCTTATTCTTCTGTAGGACCTACTCTTAGAAGTGGGAGTACTAAGTAAAGAGATAAGCATATTTCACATGTAGATAACTACTGCACATCAAATTGAAATTGTAGCTACTGTATGTGAATTTGGGCCTCAGACTCAAATTGTTCATATACATTCACACAAAACTCATGCTGTAACGATTTACACAAAATCCTATACATGGTAGTCACGGGGAGACATATTACAACTCAAACTCCGGGAATGTCACAGTAATTGAGCAAACTCCTCAACAAATCATTTTACTTTGGTTTAGTTAAGTATTTAAAAAGGAGATTGGGTGACTTCTGGTTTCAGGTCTGACTAGTAGAGGGCTTAGTAGTCATAAATGCCACTTTTATAATAAGAAAATAGGTAGCCTAAATTAAAATCATCTTTTCTTAGTCTCATCAGAGAATTGAGGTCATAGGGCAAATCACCTCTCCAAAATCTAGAGACAGATGTTTATAATCATAGTCAAGACCAGATTACATTGATCAGAAGCCTCGAGAGCCAGAAGCTGGCAGGAACATTTGTTTGGGAACTTGACTAATTTCTGGAAGCTGACTGTAGCTTAACAAGTGAGAGAAACTCCTGGTGACCAGTTTTCAGGGAACCCCACCCTTTCCGGGATTGTCCCTCCAGGAACCCCACTATATTTTTCAGGTGAAGAGCAAGTCAAGTCCCTTCATGTTTTGGGCAGAGAAGTAAAATTTAACCAATTTTGAACTATGCCCAAAGCAATCTCCATATAAAGGCCTGTTCTCCAAAGAAAATGACCATCAGAGTTTTATCTGCTTGGCCAAAGGGTAATTGCCCAACTCAAGATCCTCTAGATGAGAAGGCGGGGGGCGGTGGGGGTGGTGGTGTGGACAGGGAAGGCAAAGAAACATCTGCAGAGCATACTTGGAATCTAGCCCACCAGTAGTCTTCCAAAGACTCCTGCATTAAGGCATGACCCGGAGTGTAGCAATGTTCAGAGGTGGGGATTTGGGAAAGTAATTGGATCATGAGGGCTTTATCAATGGATTAATCCACTGAAGGATTCATATTTAACATATTATTGTGGGTGATGTAAAATATAGGAGATGGAACCTAGTTGGAGGGAGTGAGTCTTTAGGGTGTGTCCTTGAAGACTATACCTTGTCTCTGGCTCTTTTCCTCACCCTCTCTGCTTTCCAGCAACCATGAGCTGAACATCTTTCTTGAACCACACCCTTCTACCATGATGTTCTGCCATACCACAGACCCGAAGTAATAAAGCTGGTCAACCACAAATTGTACGCCACCCCCCAAACTATGAGCCAAAATAAATCTTTCCTCCTTAAAGTTGCTTTTCTCAAGTATTTTGGTCAAAGCAATGAAACAGTTGTCTACCAAAGACTGAGATTTAATCATGAAATCATGGACAGCTTCTCCTGACTCACATTTTACCACAGCAACAGAACTCCATTATAACAACAGTAGATCACAACTGAGGAAACTGCAAGACATAGCATATTTGGGGAGTTCTTAGAGAAACCAAAAGACAAGAGGTTAAGACACTGAAGGCTTTGCAAACTTCAGCTACAGAAAACATTGAGTGCAGCTCAGTTCCAGACCAGATTCACACAAACACACACTAATGTACTAGTGTACTAATGCCCCAAACATAAAGTCTGGCTTCCAAAAAGTTTATATGCAACATTTTATTCTGAATAATAATAATAGCAATAATATATTCAATTATCTATAGCTCCTGTGTCTGTGTATTTCTATATGCTTGTATATAAGTGAATGACAGAAATCAAACAAGGGATGAGAGAGGAAAGACTTGGATTATTTTGTTATCAAGAGGTCTTAAAACTACCTAGAAAGCAATATCATGCTATTTGAAAGGGATCTTAGATTAATAGTAAGCACATAAGCAAACTCTAGAGAAATTACTTTAAGAGTAAAAAAAAAGAAGTCTAACTGACATGCAAAGAAAGGAGATAAAATGGAATAATATAAAATGCTCATCTAAAACCACAAAAGGCTTAAAAACAGTGGAAGACAAAAACAGGAATAAAGAACAAGGGCAACAAATGGAACACACTAACACATATGGTAGCTATTAACCCAAATCTATCAATGATTACTTTGAATGTCAGTGTTCTAAACACACCAATTAAAGGTCAGAGATTGCAGGTGGGTCAGAAAAATCGGAGCTAACTATATGTTTTGCCAGTATTTGTGTGGTTCTGTTCCTAGGTTTTCTATTTTATTCCATTGATCTATTTTCCTATTCTTTCACCAAAATCATAAAATTTTGATCATATTAGCTTTATAGTAAATCTTGAAATTAGATAATGTCAATCATCCAATTTGATTCTTCTTCTAGTATTGTGTTAACTATCCTAGATTTTTCACCTTTACAGTTTATCAGTATCCATCAAATTCCCAGAATACAGATTGTAATTACATTGAATTTGTAGACAAAATTGGGGGAAAAGTCCACTTCTTAAAAAATGGTATCTTCCAGTTGATGAATATAGAATACCCTCCCATTTATTTAGATCTTACTTGATTTCTTTTATCAGAATTTTGTATTTTTCACATATAGATTCTGTACATTTTTGTTAAATTCACACCCAATTGTTATTTTTAGTTGTAGATGGACACAATACCTTTATTTTATTTATTTATTTTTATGTGGTGCTGAGGATCAAATCCAGTGTCTCATATGTGCAAGGCAAGTGCTCTGCCAGTGAGCCACAATCCCAACCCTAATTATTTATTTTTTGTATAATGAAAATAATATTATTTTAATTTCAAATTTCAATTGTTTGCTGGGCATGGTGGCTCGTACCTGCACTCCCAACAACTCAAGGGGCTAAATCAGGAGGATTGCAAGTAGGGGATCAGCTTCAACAAATTAGGGAGGCCCCATAGCAATTTAGCAAAACCCTCTCTTAGAATGAAAAATTAAAATGGACTAGGATTAGTTTAGTGGTAAAGTGCCCCTCTCTACCCCCACCCCTGGTTCAATCCCCAGTAACAAAAAAATAATAATAATTTCTAATTGTTCATTGTTGGTATAAGAAAAACTTGATTTTTTTTATTGTGTTTTTAAGAGCAGTTTTAGGTTCACAGCAAAATTGAGAAGTACAAGAATTTCTCATATACTCTTTCCTACCCACACATATAAAGGACCCCACCTATTACCAGCATCCTCCAGCAGAGTAGTACAACTGTTACAACCAATGAACCTGCATGAGACATCATAATCACCTAGTTTCAAAGTAAAAGGTGTCTGAATATACTTTAATAAAAAGAGAAACTAAGGGTGAAACACGCTCCAACGTGAACAAAAAGGGTTGGGGGAACAAAGATATATAAAGGTTCCTTTGGATTCTATAGCAGACATTTGAGACATCTGTTCTCACAGAAAATTTACAGGAGATCTGAGAAGCCCGACAGAGAGAGAGAAATGACACAACCGTGTGGAGGCTCCTGGGGCCAATCAGAGAACCACCAGATGTCATTTAGCACAAGAAATGGAAATCGTGTGCTTTCTTTCCTATTTTATTTTTTTCTGAAAATTGATGAACCTGACATTTTAGATAATCCTTCTTAGAATTAAGAATTAAATTTGAGAATGAACTTCACATGAATCCAAATGTATGTGGTATCTCATTTTAAATACTATGAACCTTTCTTGGTGGCCTTCCTTGAGTTTTCATCCCTTTCCTCTATTTATCTGGCACTAAACATTAGATGGCTGTGTTCTCCCCATTTCTTATACATAATTCTCTCAAAGCTTTTATCATAATCCATTTTAATTATTTGTAAGTAGTTATATTCTTTCTATATCATTGTTATGATTTGGATCTAGAATATCTGCTGAAAAACTCATATTTTGAAAGCAAGATCCCCAAAGCAACAAGGTTCAGAATTTGATGGGTTAATAATTTAAATTATTATTCCTACCAATTAATTGAACTGAGTATAGATAGGTGGGGCATGGCTGGAGGAACTAGGTCACTAAGGGCACAGCCTTGGACCATGTCTGTCCCAGGCGCCTTCCCCCACCCCTCTTTCTATGTGTGTGTGTGTGTGTGTCTGTCTGCCTGTCTGCCTATCTATCTGCTTCCTGGCTGCTGTGAGCTTAGTAGCTTTCCTCTGACATGTACTTCTACCATGATGTCCTGCCTCATCACAGGCCCATAACAATGGAGTTGGCTGACCATGGACTGAACCTCTGAAACCATGAACCCAAACTAAACTTTCCTCATCTAAATTGTTCTTTTCACTTATTTTGATCACAGCAATGAAATAATCATGAACGCCTAGAAAACAGGAAACTTGTTTTAGCTATTCCTTTTTGTATCCACAGCAACCAACCTAGTGCAAAGCACATTAAAAAGAGAAAGAAATGTTAATTGACCGAAGAAAGAGTGTGTGCCAAAGAGTCATGATATCTTAATACTTTATTAAGATTAATATTAATATAATGTTCATAAATTCAGAACACATCCCATTTAATGCATAGAGTATATTCAAGACTGTTTGTTCTCACGTTTATTTGTTTATTTATTCATTCATTCACTTATATTTGCCAGCTGTTATTAAACTCAAAGATTTCCAGATTAAGGGCCAGGTACCAATCAACTTTCAATTATACAATTCATTTTCTTCTGTGTGTTTCTGCCTGATAAGGATGAAAGTCATTTTATTGCTCTAATTGAGCTGGTGGAGATTTACATTTCTTACAGGTAGAACACATAATACCTTTCTCCCTTTTGTATTCGAATCACTAAGAGTTAGCAAGTAATTTAAAAGGCAGAGTTTTGAAACTCCCAGCTTCTCTAACTAGGCAATTATAGAAAGCATTTAACAAATTATTAATCATTTTATAATCATTTTACCATATAGTATATTATAAAAAGTCATAAATTAGAATTAGTAGGATATTATCATATTCTTCATTATAATCTAAACACAATTTTTTGCCATGTTCAAATGCTTCATTTAATGATAGAAAGTATATTCCTACAATAGCATTAATCTCTAAGCTGCAATAGTTGATTTCCCATATTTGTATCCCACAACAGACTTCCTATGTTTATAGTGTGAAAAGTAACAAAATCAATTTTTTAAAGTATATCAGGATATATGCATCCAACTATATGTCACCACTCAAAAAGGTCACCTGAAGATTTTGGGGTGGGTGCTGGGGATTTAATTCAGGGGCACTTGACCACTGAGCCATATCCTCAGCCCTATTTTGTATTTTATTTAAAGTCAGGGTCTCATCAAGTTGGTTAGTGCCTTGTTTTTGCTGGGTTGGCCTTGAACTCATAATCCTCCTGTCTCTCCTGAGCTACTGGGCTTACCAGCTTAGGCGTGCACCACCACTCCCAGCCTCCTTGAGATGCTTTTAATTTATTTCAAGAATGTTGCTATTTCCCCCAGACATTTATTATGAAAGTAAGTCTAAGAAAAAGTGACTGCCAAAGAAAGAAGTGACCAATTTTACTGGGTTTTTGAGAAAGATTTTAGAGAGGGAACAGAATAAATGTATGCTCTTGAAGGATGAGTAGATGTTTTCCTATCATGAACATGGAAAACTTACTTAACAGAGAGAAGGAGGGGTGGGCTTTTAATTATCAGTGGGTTTTTTGTGATTTTTGTAGAAATATAAGTGGAAAATGAAGGAGATGAGATCCAATAGGTAAGCAAAGGTCACTGAAGCCCTCATATGTCATGCAAACAAGTTTGGAATTAACCGTACACATAAAGAGTATACTGCATGATGTGATTTGTATAGCATGACATTTATTTTGGCCATAATGTGAAGCACAGATCATAGAAGTATGAGTCTGGAGGAAAGACCAGTTAAAAGATAGGTAAGAGCTGAATTACTACAGTGGAGTGAGGACTTCTCTGAGAATTATTTTAGAAGTAATAAGAATTAATGACATAAAGAATCCAGAGAGGATGGAGTAATACAGGGTAACTCTCAGATTCCTCAGATCGGGTAAACAGTGGTAAAACTAGCTAGATAAAGGAATATAAAAATGGGTTATCTGTAGGGAAAGAAGGCTCAGATTTGAAGATGTTGAGTTCTGTGAATTTGTGGAATTTTTTCAGCTAGATCTCATTTCAAGAGACTGATCAAGATATAAATACAAAAATGTCAAGGATATAGGTGGTCCAGGAAACCATTAAATAGATGTATTCATCCAGAAAGTATATAAAGAAAAGATAATCAAGAACGGACTCAAAAAGAAGGATAGTATTGCAAAGCAGACAAGCAAGAAGTCAGTAGGTGGAAGGAGACTTAGTGGTATTGTGTCTTCAAAGCCATGGGATGGCCAGATGTGGGCACATGCTTATAATCCCAGCTACTAGGGAGGCTGAGGCAGGAGGAGCCCAAGTGAAAAGTCCGGCTGGGTAACTTAAGGAGACCCTAACTCAGAATAAAATTTAAAAGGTGAGGATGTAGATCAGTGGTAGAGACCTTGCCTGGCATGTATGAGGCCCTGGGTTCAATACCCAGAACCACAGCAAAAAGAAAAAAAAAAGTCAAGGAATAAAGTGAGAGAAAAAGGAAGTGACAAAGAGAAATAAAAATTATAGCACCTCTCTCTTAATCAGCACTTTCAGTTACCCTAAGTCAACAGTAAACCAAAAATATTAAATGAAAAATTCCAGAAATAAACAATTCATAAGATTTAAACTGCTTGCTCTTCTGAATAGCATGATGAAATCTAGCAGCTTCTTACTCTTCCCATCTGGGATACATATTCTCTCTTTGTTCAACATACCCACACTGAATATGCTACCTGCCTGTTAGTCACTTCGTGCCCTTCTTAGATACCAGGTCAACTGTAGCAGTATCTCAGTCCTTGTGCCCAAGCAAACCTTACTTATATTTATCATGTCCCCAAAGTTTTAAGAATAGTGGTGCTGGCAATGTCAGTATACTGAAATTATCAATAAAGTGCCTCCTTCAAGTGAAAAGATGAGAGTTCCTGACTTGATGGAAAAAAATCAATGGTATGCTGAAGTAGCTAATCTCTGTTACAAGAACAAATCTGTGAAATAGCAAAGAAGGAAAAAGAAATCTGTTAGTTTTGCCGTCACACTTCAAACTGCAAGTTATGATCACAGTGCGTGAAAAGTACTTAAATAAGATGGAAATGGAAATTAATATGAAATTTATGAATGGAAGACATGAACAGAAAATGTGTTCCAGCTGATAAACAAGTGACACCAAACATTGACTCCAAGTAAGGAGTGGCCACACAGATTCAGGGAAAGAATCAAACCAAAAAAAATACAAAAATAACACAGAGGTAACATCTTCCAATGAAGAAACTGGTGACGCACTTCTGGCAGTTGAAGAATTTGATTAAGGAGAAGGGATAGAATTGTGATGAAATTGAAGTCTTCTGGAAGAAGATGCTCAACAGAAACTATATTAATAAAAAAATTAAAGGAGGCACCAGGGCATAAACCATGAAAGGGCAGGTTAATACCAGTATTATTTTGAGAATGAAAGAAACCACATTCATGAAATTTTCATTACAATGTGTTGATATAATTATTCCATTTTATTATTAATCATTATTATTAATCTCAGTGTTCCTAAATTAAACTAACACAGGTATGTGTATGAACCTAAAACATAGTTTATCTAGACTTAAATACAGGCACCCAGGTGGCATGGGGTGATCATAGAATATATTCTCAGTGGATAAATTGGGATTTCTGCACTAGGCAATAGGTTTTATGTTTTCTTTTGAGTTATCTTATCTGATTCTTAAAAGCGTCCAAAGCAAGTGCTTCCTATACAGCAGGTAGACAGAAGAGGCTAACTTGCCTAAGACCAAAAGTTAACAAGTTATGGAATCGGGACCTTCTGTCCTCAGGATGTAAAGGCTGCCATTAGCATCACAAATGTAAAGCAAGCGGGGCAGATGTACCATACCTGTGCTATTTAGAATATCATTATTAAAGTAACCTGATGACTCCAAAAAGGTAAAAATAAGTCTAGGGAACACTGACTTCACCTTCAGAGACTTTGGCTTGTGAGCCAAGCAGAGTGGTGTACCTCTGTAGTTCTAGCTACTGGGAAGGCTGCAGCAAAAGATCACTTGAACCCAGGAGTTCAAGGACAACTTGGGCAACATAGCAATATTCCATCCATAAAAAGAAGCTTGGTTTATAGATTGCAATAAAAGCCTTAGGAATACTGGACTTTTTTTTTGCCAAAATCAGAAGGACTTAATGTTGATGAGAAATAACCAATGGAAAGGGAGATGTAAATGGAGAGTAAAGGTAATTAAGAAGAGGGAATGAATTGGGCTTTAGGACAAAAGGTCAAAGATTAACTATGAAGTTGTTCATATTCGTGATCTCAAGCTCCATGGGAAGTCACTAGAGCTACAATTTCAAACAGTCTCCTTTCTAAGTGGATTAGACATATCCCCCCAAATGAGAAAAGACTTAATGTCAGATTTTGGGGGGAAATTGCTAGGTAAAATCAAGATCCTTTACTAAAAAACTTTTCAGAGACATTAGCACACTAACATGCTTCATGAATATCCACAATAACAAAAGAAATTGTGTTTACCCAGTATATTTAATTTCAGGAACTTTTTATTTCCCTTATGGCATCTATTGGTCTATAGTAAACAATTTGAGAAATGTTACACTAGACTATATGCTTTTCTAATTCTGCAGTGGAAATCTCATTATCTGCAATAACAAAGCTTCAAAGAAAAACTTCTTTGCACACCAATTCCAAATGAAGTCTTTCCTCTGAGGGATCGAATAATCTCGACATAATATATTTAATTAGAATTTGGATTAGTTAGGTTCCACTGAGAAGCAGACATCAAAACAAGGTTAGACATGCACGGGAGGCATCAACAGAAATAAGAAAATTCCTGTGAGAGGAAAAATGGGAGAAAGAAGAGGACAGAACCATCAAGTTGGGATGTAGATTTGATCCCTAAGGTAGAAGGGAAGAGAAAAAGAGACAGAGACAGACAGAAAGGAACATTGGTGGAAAGAGGCTAAGACTATATTAAGCTTTGACCAAACCAGTGAGGAGCCACTGAGCTCAAGTAAACTGGTAAAGGAATCCCACAGGAGAGATCTGCCTTAGTATCCCTACCAGCTCTGTCACTAGGACAGAGTAGTCTATGTCCATGGAGTGTGTCCTCCATGCAAATGCAGTGTGTGGGGGGGCGGGAGGGGGGGAGTTCACAGAAGACTTGAGGGGTGCCATTTCATGGGTGCCATTATATATCCTGCCCTACTCAGTTCTTCCATGATTCTCATTGGTTTCTTCTCCTGAGGGAAAATTTTGAAAAAGAATTTAGTGGAACAAGTTAAATCTACCACCACTGTAGCTGTTTTCAGGGCCACAGCTAGTACTCCTGCCTTCTCTCCTTCATCATTTGTTGTAAATTCCCCTAGTTTCTGTCACTTCAGCAGGTTGTGATGAAATTCCATCCAAACCTACATCCCTGAGGGGTCTGCATTCTTGGGAATCATATTCTTTTCAGTCTAAGATTATTGTGTGTGTGTGTGTGTGTGTGTGTGTATTTATGGTTACAAAGGAGTAAAGATGTACTAGAAGGAAACCACATGAATTACTGGGTATTTGTCCCTATGTAAAGTAGTTTACCTCCTCCTGATCATCAGGATCAATTCTTTTTCCTTTCAGAATAATAACTTCCTGGACTACAAGAACCTAAGTGCCCTGACAGCCACAGTTTGTTTTATCAAGCTCTTGCTCTATCCCCCCAGAAATACTATGCCCCATTAGGGTTGGGATCTCCAACCTTGGAGTGTGAAGACTTGTGGGGGCAGGAAGCACAAATTCTCATTATCATGGTGAAGTGTAAGTAGGGCTCTCCTGCTTTCACTCCTTGGCTCTTGAACCCCAAGCATCCTTTCTTTTGGGAGCAGTTTGCTATATAGCCATGTAGAGCTCTCTGATGTTATCCTGTCCTTTCTTATCCTGTGCTTCCTCTGATCTGGCTTGACAGCTTTTCCTTTTGAAGATCATATCAGCATTATTTGATGCCAGCTGCTTTTGAATGGGTGGCCAATCCCTTGCCTTCTCTACTGTGACATAGATTCCTTGGTCAGATGTCCTGCTGTGTGGAGTTTCATGCCTGTAGATCAACTCTGACACAGTGGTGTTGGCTGAGGTAGAAAAAGAAAGGCACATTGTGATCAGAATAAGGTTGAAGGGACACAATGTAATCAAACTGCCACCAAGTGACTAGTTAATCTCCTCAAAATACATTGCTCTACTTATTCTCAGTTTCTGACAAGTTGAACATTTAGAGGAGCAATTCCTTAGCCCTGGTAAATGGTAATCCACACTACTGGGCCCAGGTAGAATCTCCATCAATGTTACTGTCACAGTATAATTTTGGTATAGAATAAGATACAAAATTTCCTTTCTGGAAAAAGTCACCAAATCATTTTAATTATACTTCTGTCCCACAGATTATTCTCATATCTTTCTATGATCCCAAACAAACTAGTAAATATAAATTATAAATTGTACTATTTTCATTAAAATTTTAATTTCTTAGCCTTATGGATGTTCAGTAGAGTCCATAATGCATGGTTTTCCTAACTGAAATGTCAAATATGCAGCAATCATCCCACATGTACTGCATCAATCCAGATTTTATATAATTCTATTCTTTTCATGGAAACTACTCATTCAAGTTACAATAAAAATTTCATCACTGTTTCCTCAATGTCAACATTGTCTTTTTATTCACATTAAAAGATATTTGTTAGAATATAGAAGCCTGGTCTCAAAGGATCTTCCACCACACATGGCCCAACATTAGCCTTGGAGTTACAGCCAAATGAGTAAGAACAACCCAATGACTTGTTACAGTCACTTTGGAAAGTGATCTGGAAACATCTATTAAAATTCAAAGCGCGCACGCGCGTGCACACACACACACACACACACACACACACACACCTCACATGTGCACACCTTTGACCCACCAATCCTACTCCACATAAAAATAAAACCATCAATACATTGGGAAATATGCCAAATTACATTTACTCTAGTACTATTTGTAATTACAAATGATAATAAATGGAAACAAATTGTGTAATCTTATAGTAGCTGAGTAAGTTGTAGTACATCCACAACCAGAAATGGCAACTATTGAAATAATTATTTAAATAGTTTTCCAGAAAGTTTACATGGGAGGAAAAAAAATACTGAAAACAAAATTCCAACATATGTATACCTGTATACATACATAAATATCTGGTTTGTGATCATAGAGAAAATACAGAATGATACATACCATTCCATTAACATCAGTTACTTTGGAAGAAAATGATTCAGACGGACAGTCCATGAAGGTAAGGTGAAGGGAACCACCAAAAGGTGGGAGGAAAATACTGTCATCAAAAACAAATAGTATGTATAATATAAACTACTTTAAAATGTTAAAGCATAATGAGGCGTCCAAATTAAATGGTAACAACAGAGTGGTGAAAAATGTCTAGCATACGATGTTGCCAGAGAAGTCATTTCTCATCATTTGAATATTTGCTTTTTCACACTCATCAAAGACAGCTATAGCAGACCAAGGAGAAAGGAAAAAGGAAGGAAGGGATAAACTCAAGGGATGTGGGGCAATTAGAAGTCTCATTTGGCAACAGTTATTAAGGTTCCTGAAGGAAATGACCTCCTTTGACAAAATTAATCACAGCTGAGCTTCATCCTCAATAGCGATAAGGAGGCCATATAATTAATAGTTCTAGCCAGGGCACTTTTAAAGTGAAAGGAGATCATATTTATCATTATTCTGGGACAACAGGTATTCTAGGACTGTCTCCATTAAATCAGAGTATGTGGTCACCCTGTCACCAGGTGGTTGAAATGGGGAGAAGGGAGATATTGGGAACTAAAAGAAACAGCAGCTACAAATTGCCCTCAAGGGATTGCAATCTGAAGAATGACCGCAAATAAGTATAAAACACAGGTCTAGATATGATAAAACTCAAGTTTTAAGAAAGTTCCACAAGTACTATGGTGATAAATCCAGTGGGAGAACAGGAGAAACTCACAGATTAAATTGTCCCATAAAAAACAGAACTCAAAATACATTGCTCTACTTATTCTGGTCTGGGGATGTGGCTCAAGAGGTAGGGCGCTTGCCTGGCATGCATGCGGCCCAAGTTTGATTCTCAGCACCACATACAAAGAAAGATGTTGTGTTCACCAAAAACTAAAAAATAAATAAATATTAAAAATTCTCTCTCTCTTAAAAAAAAAAACCAGAATCACTTTGGAAAATGTTTCTTTCTCAGAGAGGGTGTGACAAGACTTATTTTCAGCTTTTGCTTTGTTATTAATGACAGTGCCTCTATTACAAATTTTACCTGTCAGAGAAAATAAAACACAACTCAAATTTGGACCTCCAGTTTTCCATCTATGAAGTTTAATAAGAAGCATGGAAATAATGAATATTAGAGGGTAAGTCTATTCTAGTTTCAGACTAAACAATGAACTAGTTTTACATTTTCAATAACAATAAAAAACTTGTCTCATGTAAATAATATATTCCTTGGAGATTTTTCATAAACACTGCAATATTTTCTCCTTTGATTTTATACCTTCCCTCCCTGTTTGGTACATGAATTTTTGGATAAGAAGGTCAAACCCTATTCTTTTATAAAAGGTCTACATCAGGACTTTCCATAATTTGATATGCATACAAATCACTTAGGGATCCTATCTTATATAGCATGTTGTAGGAGAGGCCTAAGTTCTGCATAAGTTCCCAGATGAGGAAGATGCTACCAACCCATGGAACCACATTTTAAAAAATCACAGGGTTATGTTGCTCTCTAATACTCCCAACTGCATAACCTATTCTTTAGTATCGTAATCTAAGTCATAGGAAGTATACACTAACTGAAACAATTATGATTCCACAAATTAACCAAAGAGTTTTGTAACAGACAGATGAAATTTCAGCAGGTATTAGGGAATTCAAGGATATGTTTGTGTAAAAAATTCACAAGGTGGTTCTAATGGTTCATCAGGTTTGGAAACCACCACCCTATTTGTTAAAACTAATATGATAACACCAGAATATTCACATAACTGGTTAAGAATTCAACTTGTCTCTGTTCACTACAAAATAAAAATGTTCAGTTTAGATATCATTGTTGCTCTTTATGAATGTTGAATTTCCATAAAAGAATTAAATGAGATCCTTGGGCACTAGATATAAAGAAATGATATTATTTTCCCAGTAGAATATGAACAATGTACCTGGGTATATATTTCCTTTAAATGCACTTGAATCCACAGAAGGAGCTGTTGTAATATTCCCTGAAGTGGATGATGCAGTTTCCAATTCAATTATTTTCATTTTAATCCAAGGCTTTGTAAGAATCAAGACTGCCAAGTACAAAATGTATCCGCATGTGCCATTCTAAGCTGAGTGAGAAAATGAATTTGTAAGTATTTTTTTTCTACCCAATGCTTTTTAATCACCTTCTCAGTTTCTTTTGACAGCTCAATGTATCCCAGGGCTTCAGAAGGGCTTTGCAGGTTTAAATCAAATTCATATATTAAAATGACTAATAATCCAAATTAGCTTGTATTTAATTGGTTCACTGAGTATATTAATATTAATGGCATGTTATTTTGCATGATAACATCACCAAATTTTGAGTGCTTGTGACATACTAGGCTCTATACTAAAAATATTATGCTTATATTAATTATCAGATGTGGAGCTAATAACAGGATGCAAGATGGCTAATATTAGAACCATTTTAAAAGAAAAGGAGCTTGGAAAAGTTGAGCATCTTAAGGTCTGTCAAATATGACCTCTTATTTTAACCCATACTTACCTGTACATTGTACAGGTATAATATAAGTTCCACCATGGCATGCAAAACCTCTAAACTGATAAAACAGAGGCAAAGGCCATATTCACTTCATAAAATTAAAGAACTGTTAAAGAACTGTTATATCATTAATGATCCCTACTTTCAAGACACCATGAGGGTCAATTTTTGTGCTCCACACAAATGAGGTTACATATCCTCTAACTCAAGAAGCCTTTTGTTTTAGCTTCACTTCAATTTTCTGCGTAATATAGATCCCACTCTATAGCCACCATGTACATAGGCTTCCAAATAGAAATGTTGCTAGGAGGAAAAGTATCATGAGCTCCAGTTAACAAGGAAAGTCGGGGGGGGGGGAGGCAAATCCTGACACCAGACCAGAACAGTTTGGGGAGTCCAAAAAGAGATACACAAAAGGATTAGGAGAGTCTTAGCAGAGCTGGGATGCAGGACCAATAATTGTAGATCCCCAGAAGAAGAAATCGCCACACCAAAAAGGAATTTCTGAAAGTAGGTCTGATGCCTGATGGGTCACAACACTGGCAAACGGGAGTTACAGTGAAGGGTCTCAAAGAATGAATCTCAGCTGGGAGAGAGACACCTTAGAAAGCCAAGTGGTACTGTTTAGAGGTAGCAACTACTGGAACAGGAAAAAAAGGAAGGAGTCAGACTTTAGAACAATCTACTGAAACAAGATATATTCTGAAAATTAAAGGGAGCTTGACCACAAGAAAGCATATATTTTAAAAATCTGCTCTTTACATGCAACAGAAATAGCCTTAGGAAGAGAAAACGAAACAGAAATAAAGACAGAAATGAGATCAGGAGAGTAGAGGTAAGGGATCAAAGGGGAGGGAGGAAGATAGAGAAAGGGAAAGAACAGGAAATAAAATCAGCCAAAATATCTTATATGTAGATATGAGTATGTCACAATGAATCCCACTCTTAAATGTAATCACAATGTACCAGTGAAATGGAGCACATAATGTTATATACAAATATGAATGTCATAATAAACCCCACTATTATGTAAAATTATAATGCACTAATAAAACATAGAAAAGGAAAAAAATAAGCATAATAAAAGAGTAAATGATGTCCATAAAGGTCAAACAAAGAAGATCCTTGCCTAGTTTCCTAGGGCTGCTCTAATGATGGGTTGCTGTAATGGCTAATTTGAGTTGTCAACTTGACTAGATTAAGAGATGCCAAAGATTAAGAGGTTCCTTTGTGTGTCAATGAGGGAGTGTCTAGGAATGATTGGCATGTGGTAAAGCAAGCTGGAATAGAGACCCTCCCTAAGCCTGGGCAGCACTGCCCAATGGGTTGGAGGCTTGGATGGAATAAAAGTTGGAAGAACAAGGAAGCAGCAGCAGATGCAAGCTCAGTTCTTCTTGAGTGTGTTCTTGATTGCTGCTGCAATTGCTTGAAAACATCAGACTCTCACTCCTTCACTCTTCCAGAGTGAACTCTGCCAGTGATTCTCCAGGGAGTTTCCAGAAGCCTTTGGTGTCAGACTGGGGTAGCATTATTAATCTCTTTTGTTTTGAGTCTTCAGCATCTTGGTTTGCCCAGCTACTGATTCCTCCAGCTCTGTAGCCTGCAGACAGCCATTGTGGACTATCCAGCTTCTGGTCTGTAAGCCAATCTAATAAATTCCTTTTTATAATTGTCCCTCCTGTAGATTCTGTTCCTCTAGAGAACCCATAACTAACACAGTTGCCAAATGAGTAATCTGAAGCAACAGAAATTTGTTGGCTCACAATTCTGAAGAACAGAATCCAAAATCAAGGATCAACAGGGTCCTGCTTCCTCTAGGAACTTTAGGGGAATTCTTCCTTGCCTTCTCCTAGCTTCTGATTGTTTGCTGACAATCTTGGATGTTCCTTAGCTTGTAGCTGTGTGACTCCATCTCTGCCTTTGTTGTCTCATGGTTATCTTCCTGTGTATTTCTGTCTTTATATGGTCAACTTCTCATGAAGACACCTTCACATCAGATTAAGGTCATCCTAATCCAGCATGACTTCATTATAATTCATTACATCTACAATGACCCTATTTCCAAATAAGGTCATCTTCTGAGATACTTGAGGCTTAGACCTCAACATATCTTTTTGGAAGGAGCAGATATCAACCATATTATCTATTATATAATAATACATATACATATATACACATATATATATCTCCCCTTTATGTGTATATGTGCATATACATATATACATGTGCATATATATATTCCCTGAAGAATAAAACTAAACACAACAAATATTAAAATCATAATTTTAAACTCAAAAAACTTTCAAAAAATAACAATTTAAGAAAGAAAAAGACATGTGTTATCGTTACAAGCAAATACCACCTGTGGAGTAAAAGGACAAGAAAGTTAACTTTGAAGCACATAATAATAACATTATTTAAATATAAAGAAAAATGTTTTAGATCACTAAGCAAAAAAATAAAATAAAACAAAACAAAACAAGAAAAACCCAACTCACTTAGTTACTAATAAGAAGATAAAATTAGATTGCCATGATTTTCTGTACAAAAACATTAAACTCCAAAAGACAGCCAAGTGACATCTACAAGGCTCTCGCTGTAGAGAGTGTGCCAGCTAACCTTCAACATCAAAATGATATGTAAAATGCAGAACTAGGAAAATATTGTACCCATGAGACTTTCTTAAAGAATTTACTAGAGAAAATATTTACCCAACCAACAAACTATTGGGGAAACTTCAGAGATAAAGATCAATAGTGAATAGTGAATTTACTTAACTATAGATCTAAGGTAAAACTGTAGGAAGCAGCAGCAGATGCAAGCTCAGTTCTTCTTGAGTGTGTTCTTGATTGCTGCTGCAATTGCTTGAAAACATCAGACTCTCACTCCTTCACTCTTCCAGAGTGAACTCTGCCAGTGATTCTCCAGGGAGTTTCCAGAAGCCTTTGGTGTCAAAGTTGGGATTGGTGATTTTAAATGTGTCCATGAATTATTTAATAAGCCTTTTTTCAAGAGGCTTCCCTTTGGAATCACCACACTTAGTGACTCCTCCAAAATAGGAAAGACAAAAAGCAGAAGTGATAGTGTAAGACGTTAAAGACAGTCATTTTTTTTAAAGCATGATGCCCTAATCACTCACTAGCTTAGTCAATTTGGGGTGCTATAACAAAGTACCATAATAGAAGTCTAGTCTTTGAGGAGACTTCTGACAGGCCTTAAGGGGAAATGAGGAATAAGTTATTGAAAACTGGAGGAAGGGGAATCTTTGTTACGTAGTGGCAGAAAGTTTAGCATCACTATAGTCAGAAGTGCAGAAATGTACCAACAGAAATTCAGCTAAAGAACTAGCAAAGAGGGATTTTTAAAACTGCCATGGGTTTCTTCCTGCTGCTTATAATACATAGAAATAACTTATTCATTAATATTATTTTTAAACCAGCCAACACTTGCTATTTTGAAGATTCCAAGCCTCCCCAGATCACAAGTGATGCAAAAATTACGAAATGGCGCCAAGCAAAGATGAACACTGCATGGAAAACTTGTTCTACAGATAAAGCAGGGAGTTTGATCTCAATATTTATTAAATTATTTCTTAAAATCTTACAGAGATCTCAGATGGTGCCTACTGCTACTAGTTTAGTCAAACAAATGGCCCTAGAAAGAGCTTAAGACCTGCTTCACTGGGGGAATATCTCCCAATAATAAAATTTCTAAGAAGCTTAAAAGCTACTATTCTTGGATTGGCAGAAATTTAAGAGAAGAAGGAGGCCTTTGCTGAGACTATTTGTAGGCAGGTTCTTTATCTAATGGAACAAACCCTCATTATAGTCACAGGAAAACTATAAAATTTTAATAAAATTACATGTGATGAAACACTTCCATCTTAGACTATTTTAGTCAGCTTTTCTCACTGCTCTGACTAAAAGATCTGATCAGAACAATTGTAGAGGAGGAAAATTTTATTTGAGAGCTCACAGTTTCAGAGATCTTAGTCTATGTAGAAGACCGACTCCACTCCTCAGGGCTTGAGGTGAGGCTGAACGTCATGGCAGAACAGTGTGGCAGAGGGAAGCAGCTCACAAGCAAAAGAGTCTCCACTCTCAACATACAAAATATATACCCCATAGTCATGCCCTACAACTTCAGTTACCTCTCAGTTCATCTCTATCAGGGGATTGAATCACTGATTGGGTTAAGACTCTTACAATCCAATCATTTCTCCTCTGAACCTTCTTGCACTGTCTCACATGTGAGCTTTTGGGGGATATCACATCTAAATTATAACATAGACTAAAAGGGACAGAGTAATATAAAAGAAACTTTTGAGTCCCCCAAATTCTGGCATGAAACTGGTTGAGCAGCTATGAAACTTCAAACATATTCTTGAAATAAAGAAGAAAGAATCATAGAGAATAATCTCCAAGCATGACTAGAATTGATCAAGGAATTTTCCATGTTTGCCCAGCTGAACTTTCACAATTACTACAGATGAGGAGCTTGTTGGCTCTTTAATTCCTTCTCTTCTTTTAATAGGAATTGCTTTTGAGATTATTTTATGCCTGTCCTGCTATTGTATAATTAGCATAGTATATGAAAGCTAAAGAGTATATATGGCTTTTAAGCTCATAAACTTTTAGATCTAGAGAATCTGTATCTGAGGACCCATGAAAACACAAACCACACCCAAGGAGACTCAAATTCCTACCTATCTGATCTAGGTGACAAGATTTTGAACTTCATATTGATGTTATAAGACCACAAAACCATTTAAGAACCCAGGAAGAAAGTACATGAGAGGAATACTTTGTGGCCAGAAAATAAGCATCAGGGTTGTTTTGAGCATGTATAAAAAATTCTTTATATAAAAATCTCTATAAAAATTCTCTCTATATATAAAAAAGGCGGTATAAAAAAATACCGCCCTTTCCAAAAAAAAAAAAAAGTGAAGTGTAATATATCTCCACTCAGTGTGGGATGGACAAAGTAACTTCTGTGTTCTAACAAATATTTAGTTGACATTAATGCTTCTAAAAACATAAAAATGCAGAAGTAACATTGTAGAACTAGTTTATAGACAGGATTGCAGCTTCTTCTTTCTCTGTCTTGGATCGTTCACTCTAGGGAACCCATCTGCCATGTCCTTATGATGAAGAGCTGACACCTACTATCAATCACCAGAGACTTTCACAGAAAGATCTTAGATCTGAACCTTCCAGCTCCAACTTAGCTGTCAGATGACTGCTCCTCTAGCCAGTAGCTTAATTGTGACCTCACGGGAGACCCCAAGCTTGAACCACCTAGCTAAACCACTCATGTGTTCCTGATCCTCAGACACTGTGTGAGGCAACAAATATTTGTTGTTTTACACTATTGTTTTTAGTGTAATTTGTTGCCAGCAAAAAATAAATAACAAATGGAGATAAATAAATGTTATGCAATCTGTTAATAAAGAAATAACAATAACCCCAAAAAAAAAAAACCTAGAGTGGGAAAATGGGGTGGAAAAAAGGAAAACAGCAGTTCATTTATTATCTCAAGGATGGGAATTAAAATAATGAAATAAGCCTACAAGATGAGTAATAAAATTTGAATCATAGCTATAAGTAAAAGATATACACTTAGAAAACAAATACTATTGATTTAAACTGAATAAGAGAAGAAAGGAAAGCTGGGACAAGTTTCTAACCAAATAAAACAAATAATTAGTAGAATTAAAAATTAATTCATTGGATTCAAATGAGAATAACAAGAAACAGAGAAGGACCAAATTTCTCACCAAAATGGTCAAAAGTATTTTATGAAGTTCAGTGTCTTTGGTTTAGATATAGCCCATGAGTGCCACAGAAGTAGATTATTGGTTTTTTTCCTCATGTAAATATGATCCATTTACTATAAGTATTGATCTGATTATACATGTCTCGTTTAAAATATGCATTGCAATTATTTATGTGCTTTTCTGCATGAGAAATATCATAATGTAAAGAGTGTATTAAATTTATCAGGGTACTTATTACACAGCCTCTTTCATAGATGAAAGAAAGGCTATAGTCCTTACAGTAGGAATAAAATAACCCAGAATGAAATAATCCATATGGTATATTAAAATAGAATTTGTGAAAATGAAGCCTGCCAGATATTAGAAGAAATGATCTCATTATAAAATCCTCAGGTTCTCATTTCTCGGAAAAGCCGTAATTACCACCTTATCTTTTTAGTGACCAATTACTGTATTCATAGTATTTTATGAAATAAATGTTTTGCTATTTTTATGAATTGCTTATCTTTATTTCCAACCTTAATAACAGAAATCTACAACACAGAAATTTCCATGAATAAGAAGTCTGAAATAAATGACACCATTCTATCAACACACAAGTACAAAGCCTTTAAATTTTATATGAAGTATTGAGTAGAAAAGCCCTTGATTAGCATAAATCAATTACTGAGATGATAACCTTCATATCTCTTTAACTTTTCAAATTAGGTCATTAGAGTCTCCAAATTGACAAGCAAAACCATGTCTATGTCACACAAAGTAAATTGGCCAGCTTTTTAATGAGCAAGTTTCCTGCCTTAGAAGAAAAGAATAGCTGATTTGCAGTCCTAAAATACAAGGGCTTAAAAATATTACTCGAACGATGGTGGAATGTGATGATCACTACTATCCAAAGTACATGTATGAAGACATGAATTGGTGTGAATATACTATGTATAGAACCAGAGATATGAAAAATTGTACTATATATATATATATATATATATATATATATATATATATATATATGAAGAATTGTAATGCATTCTGTTGTCATATATAAATTTTAAAAATTCCATAAAAATTCTTACTCAAAAAGGTCAACGTTTTCCTATGTAAACTAATGCTCTTTCTGTTTTTGCTAACTAGACATTCAAGTGTAAGCACCGCTGTCAGTGTGACTGTCCATGTGTAGTGATGGCAGGACGGTGAAATCAGGGAACTGAGATGGAGAATGTGGCAGTACCCCATGGCACAGCCTCCTCTAGTGCGTGCCCTGAAAAACACCACCAGAAACAGCATTCTGTCTGCTGCCACTGTGCACGCCTGTAATCCCAGTGGCTGAAGCAGGAGGATCTTCAGTTCAAAGTCAACCTAAGCCAAAGTGAGGCACTAAGCAACTCAGTGAGACTCTGTCTCCAAATAAAATACAAAATAGGGCTGGGGATGTGGCTCAGTGGCCAAGTGCCCTGAGTTCAACCCATGGTACCAAAAAAAGAGAAACAAACAAACAAACAAATAGCACTCTGTCTTCTGAAGCAAATTCATCTCTCAAGTTCTTTGGAGAATACAAACCATAAGTGTTTATCATCCTCTGTAGAACACGCTTTATATTTAAATAGCACTTGAAAGAGGATGGACACTCACTTCTTAAAAGTTAACACACATCTACCTGATAATCAATGTGAATGAATTCACTTCTTCTAATGCATTGGCTGTGAGAAAATTGCCTCTTATTCAAGGCTGATATAATCTTTCAGCCTTCATAGCGAGCAAACTAATGAAGACCTGGCAAACCAGCTTGAAGAGAAAGTCAACCAAGCATTGAAGGAAAAATGACCTCTCCACCTGAGAATGCCTCTAGTACCTATATCAGGATCCATCCTTGCTGAAAATATCTTATCCACTAATTTTTAATTTTTAGCTCCTGATATCATTCATTCTCTTAACTCTTATCTTTATTCAGTGAAAAAAGAGAACATTTTTAAATAATCTGAAACAGAAATTGATATTCGAATCTTCCTTTAAATCATAGCTCTAGGTTTTTTTAAATATTTTTTTTCTTTTTAGTTTTCAATGGGCCTTTATTTATTGATATGTAGTGCTGAGAATCGAACCCAGTGCCTCACACATGCTAGGCAAGCACTCTGCCACTGAGCCACAACCCCAGTCCTCTAGTTTTTTCAGCAATGACAATGTTGATATTTTGGGCTGGATAATTCTTTCTTGCATGGGCTGCCCTGTGGACTATAGAATGCTCAAAAGCATCCTCCTACGTACTAGATGCCAATCTCCTAATCCTGAAGCTGTAACAAACAAAAACATCTCCAGACACTGCAAAGGTCTCTTTGAAACAAAATTGACACCACCCCACAATGAGGATCCCTAGTTCACCATAGTGTTTTATTGGTTTGTTTTTCTTACATTTGCAATGGATAGTCCAGAGAAATAATATATATTAAATGATATATATAAACTAATACTACATTAAATCTCAAATAGAAAGAAAATAATTAAATTAATATAATAATAATAAGATAATAATAAAAACAGAGGAAATTTTTTGAAAATAGTGATGTGATGTTTCACTTTGTGTTTTAACTTGACTAGGTCAAGAGGTGCCCACACATTTAGTCAAAAATTATTCTGGGTATTTCTCTTGAGTATTTTTGATGAGATTAACATTTAAGTTGGTAGAACAAGCAAAAAAGATTTCTTTCTTTAACATGAGTGGGCCTCATCCAATCAGTTGAAGGCCTAAATAGAAGAAAAGAATTGCCCATCCATCTCCCAGGCAAGAGAAAATTCTTCCTGCCTAACTGCGTTTGAACTAGAATATTAGGGGTTTTTTTCTTGCTTTCAAACTAGAATTGAAACATGAACATTTCCTGGGCCTTGAGCCTGAATTGCATTATCAGCGCTCCTGGGTCACCAGCTTGCAGACTTACCTGCAGATCTTGGGATGTTATCAGACTTCCTAATCAAATGAATCAGTTCCTTGTAATTAACGTGTGTGTGTGTGTGTGTGTGTGTGTGTGTGTGTGTGTGTGTGTGTGTCCCCTCTTGATTCTGTGTCTTTGTACAGCCCTCATACAAGTGACCTGGAGTGTTGAGCAGGGAGGTCGAGAAAGAAGACCTGATTAAGCAGATTTACTCAAACACAAAATCCTGTATGCAAGAATATATTGAATCATACTGAGCTAGTCAGTGGCTCAGTATATGAAAACTATACTTTGGTTCTCCTGAGTTTTAAATTCAATTCCCAAAATGGAAAGGTAATATTTATACCCAAATCACAAGCTGTGCTCACTTTCTCATAAGCCTTATGCAAATATAAGTCATATTATTAGCTTTCCTTGCCTACAAATTAAAAAAATGTAACACTAGAGTAAAATTTCCCCATATCTCTTTCTTAAAATTCCATTAGCTTTGTAATAAAATTTCACTTCTGTTTCTGTTCAATTTGTGAATCTCAGCAGAACTTGGTCTTTCTGTTGTAGTACATGGTTTTAGATAAGAATTACATTTCTGGGATCTGCTTCTTGTATGTTTAAGGTTTTAATTGGCAAAAAAAAAACAGTTGGGCATAACTTACAAGATTGAAGGCAAAGTCTTTACAGTCAGGATGGTGCACATTTGCATATAGGTGCAGCTTGTCCCAGAATATCATTAGTTTCACTCAGCTCTTCCTGATCATTCACCTTGTTGCCTGAACAGTGGCATTGGTTTAACACAGATGTGTGGCTGCCAACATGGGGAGGGTAACGGCTGAAGACAGCATCCCTCTGCTCATGAGTGTCTCCCTTCCAATCCCACTTTGGTGGCTGGCCGTGGCTGCTTTCTGAAATGGATCTCTTGGTAACTCTCTGAACCTCCAGCTCCTCTTCTGGACTTTCTTCTCTCAGAATCCTTCCATAACTGTAAACATCTAGATCCTATTTGAAATTCTTCATTCAAAACACCCACAGTGATTCTGCTCCCCTGGTTGAAATCTGACAGATACATGCCCCACTGTGCCTATTTGGTAAGATATTTTAGAATATGACATAACTCACAAAACCAATGCTTCAATAACCCAATCAACAATGGGAGCCTTCCTGAACACTGCTTCACATGTGTTCTGGATTAGTTCCCTAAAATACTTCTTCCTTCAAATCCTCATTGTTATGGTTTGAATCATGTTCCTCTCCAAAAAGATATGTTGAAGACCTCACTCCTAGTGCCTCAAAATTTAACTTTATTTTGAAATAAGTCCTTTGAAGATTTAACCAGGTTATGATGAAGCTAATGGAATGGGTCCTAATCCAATCTGATTTGTGTTCTTATAAACAGGGTAGAGGCACCCACACACATACACACACACACACACACACACACACACACACACACACACACACATACACACGCACACGTACCAAAGACCATGTGAAGACACCTAGGGCAAAGATAGTCATGTAACTGGAATGAGGCAGTCACAAACCAAGGAATACCAAGAACTGTCAGAAAAACAAGGAAACAAAAAGAAGGATTTTCCCACAGAGCCATCAGAGAAAGCATGGCCTGGAGGACCGCTTGATTGAGGATTGATAACCAATAGAACTGTGAAACAATAGATTTCTGTTGTTTTAAGCTACCCAGTGATAGGTACTTTGTTAGGAAATTAGCTTCCTCCAATGGCAATGTCCACTGTGAGGTCCCCACTTTGTTTGGCACATGCATACTGCACTCTGATCTCAGAAAAGATAACCAGCTTCATCAGTGGAATGGTTGCACCCTGATTCCCAATGGCATGATTGATTCTAGGTTATTGAATTTAATGATTTATTGGTAAAGGTATAATAAGAGGCAAGTCAATAAAGGCTCAGACCTGTCCTGGATTCCTCACTGATAGGGAACAGAAAGATGTGAGTGGTGGGAATAAGGGGTTAAGGAAATAACTCTATAAAATAGGCCCACTGTGCTGACCTCAACATGCTTTCTTTCCCAAGAAGTAATTTACCTGCATCCCTGCCTGGTGAGTGAGCAGGATATGCCACATTCCTCAACAAACTATCTGTTATCTGCAGAAGAAATGCAGGCCCTGAAATAATGCTGATAGGTGAAATCCCCAGGTTATCCTGAAGGAGGAATTTTGTGACCCTTTTCACAGACCAGCTCCCCAAATTCAGGGAGATAAGGATCCCATTAGAACCTGTCAGCATAAGCCAAAGTGACCTGGGGTTGTCATGACAGTGGAGACTTGAAGGTCTGATGTCATCCTCCTGTCAGTCAAAAGTCAAGAGGTAGACCTGGGAAGGACTCTCTGGAACTTTCTCTGGGATCCCCAATGAAACTGGAGTGCAGGAGAGACACAGTCTTCCTCCTGAGAGGACCCTGTCTCTCCCTTGACAGTATCCCATTTCCCTTTTCCTCTCCCTTTAATAAACTCATGCCTGTAACTCTGAGTGACATGTCTGAAATCTTTCCGACTTGATGGCTAGATTCGGGGTTTGAAGGGTTGGGGGGTCATCATGCTGCCTCAGTTTCCCAGGAGGTCCTAGCCCTGTATCCAAACTAGATATCCTTCTCAAACTTGATCTTTTTCACATGACCCAGAGCAGCCTACTATTTTCCCCCAACATCACCAGAAACATTGTTTCTCAAAGAAAAATGATCTTTCACTTTGCTTTAGTCTCAAACCCATCCCCTTAGTGTCATTTTGACCTCTTTCCAGATGGACTGAAAGCTGAAATGTCCATGCTCCTCAGAAGGAACCACATTCCCATCAGTCCTAGGCATGCGATTTCTCCCCGTGTCCCTAACAAAAGCTATTCATAAAAATGTCAGAATATATTGTTCAGTCTAGGTTTTTAAAAATTTTGTAGTCTAGTTTCACAAAATATCATCTGGTGATGATATGAAAATGGCCCTGATGGAATAAATATTAAAATATCTTATTAGTGAAAAATCGCTGAGTCAGGACTCAGGACAGGGCAGAAATTTAGAGAAGAAATACTGGAATATTTTTCCTTAGACCAGTGGCCAATTCGAGAAAATGGACTGAGCAATGTTGTGACAGCATCGAGGGTAAAGGGAGAAAAGGCTGGATTTGGGGGATTTCATGTTTTGGATTGAGACCTAGAACAATGCACTGCTGGAATAAAGATGCCCCTGAAGCCATAACCCACACAAAGTACTGCATCCCATCTTTAAACCATCTGTGTGACACCAAATCTCAATTCCTGAAACTGGTTTAGGAAATCTCCGGTACAATCCATCCTCATTATTTGGGATTTTTGTATTTGCTTACTTGCCTGCTCACTAATACCTATTTGTCATTGGTCACCCTAAAATCAATACTCTCAGCACCTCTGTCATCCTTTGCAGACATTCAGAGTCACCCAACATGCATTTCCCCAACTGAAGTTGAAAAGGGTGAAGCTCTGCCTTCCCATTTGTTCTCATAAGAGTAAACATGTCCTTTTTGCAGTCTATTTAGTGCCATATTTTCTATATTTTTTGTCTTGTTGGGTGATTTTATTGCTTCAAAATGTTCCCCACGTGTAGTATTAAAGTGTTCCTGAGCACAGACAGGCTGTAATGAGCCTTAGGGAGAAAATGCCTGTGTTTGATAAGCTTCATTCAGGCATGACTTCTAGTGCTGTTGTCTGTGAGTTCAATGTTAATGAATCAACAGCACCATCCTTCAGAAAAAAAGAGGAAATTTGCCTATCTATACACGTAGCCACTCAAGAAAAATGTTCAAGTAACACTATGGTATGTAACAAAGGTATGGAGAAGGTGGAAAGATGGAAAAGTAGCTACATTGGTGGATTCATCATATAATGGCAAGTTGGAAAAACAAAAAACAAAGCCAGGTGTGGTGGTGCATGTCTGTAATCCCAGCGGCTCCAGAGGCTGAGGTGGGAGGATTGCAAGTTCAAAGTCAGCCTCAGCAATTTAGTGAGGCACTAAACAATTTAGCAAGACCCTATCTTAAGATTTTAAAACAGGGAGGGGGAGCTGGGGATGTAGCTCAATGCTTAAGCTCCCCTGAGTTCAATCCTCAGTACCAAAAAAAAAAAAAAAACGAATGAAACATAGTAGACAGTGTTGTTGCCAATCTGAAAGCTAGAAAAAGTCATGCTCAGGTTACACAGGGTAAGAAAAAGGTCTAATTCTGCTCAGCTCGTACTGTTTCAAGTGCAGACAAGGCAGGTTCTGCAGATAAGAGGTTACAAGACCTTTTTAAAAATATATTTATTGAGGAATTATTCACATATAAAATTCACTCATTTAAAATGTGCAGCCCAATGGATTTTAGTTTGTTCAAAGTTGTGTAACCATCAATATCATCAATTTGACAATATCTTCATCATCCAAAATAGAAACTCCATAACCATTACTAGTCATCCCCATTACTCTCCCCATATCTATTGTCACCCTGCTAATTGTTTCAGGAAGAAAGCTATATTGAAAAGGTGATTTTTAATACTGACAAAACTGTCTTGTTTTACAAGGATATTGTCAAAGAAAACTATGTAACACAAATAGCCTTTAAAGATTCTGGGTGGTTTTTTTTTTCCAATGTAATGTTTGGCATATAATCAAAGATAATATACACTAGAGTTGAGTTCATAAAGAACTTGCAAAAAGAAATAGCGAATACAAAGGGAACAAAGGTATCTAAATACTGAATTATCAAACAAATATTTTTATATATTTTTATTGTTACATTATACATCTACATAATGTTGGGACTTTGTGGGGAGCCTCCCTGGATGAACAAACTTTTAGGTCCCGATGCCCTGGGGTCCTGAAAAATTCTTTCGATCAGCAGTAACTTATCACAAGGCATGGCTCCAGGATAGGCGTCACCTGGTGGGATTGAGTTACACTCACCTGTTCCTTTGTAATCCTACCCCTTTGTGCTTTTGGGGATAGAATATTCCATGGAACAGCCTCCCTTAATAAAACCCCGGGTTTGAGACATGCTCTCTCTCCTTTCTTGCCTCCTTTTTGGGAGCCGGGTCAAAGCAGCCATCACAGAACCCAAAGAAAAAAATATTTCTCTGTCTCTGTGTGATTATTTCATGCCAGCCCAGTTCACCTGGAGTGACCCTGACCAGTGTAGTCCTGTGTTGTGACAGGACTCATTGTCACATATTCATACATGCACACATGTAATGAGATAATTTGGTCAATATCATTTACACTTTCTCTCCTCTCCTCCTTCCTCCAGTTCGTCTTCCCCTACTCTACTGAACTCTCTTCACTTTTCATTAGATTCCCACACATATCTTTCTTTTTCATTTTTATCTGTAGCTTCCACATATATGAGAAAATATATGACTATTGAGTTTCTGAGTTTGATTTATTTCACTTAACATAATGTTCTCAAGTTTTGTCCATTTTCCTGCAAATAACATGACTTCATTCTTCTTTATGATCTAATAAAACTTTATATATATATCACATTTGCTCTAGACTGGTTCCATACTTTGGTTATTGTGAATTATCAAACACACTTTTACATAGTTATGCTTAAATTTGCAGAAAGTAGCATGCTTAAAGATATTTTTGAAGTGATTATGACAAACAATGGAAATATAAACAATTGGAATGATTCATTTGAAAAAGTGCCATATGGGAAATCTAGAAAAAAAATAGAATATGTGAAATTAAAAAGTCAGTGGATAAGCTTATAACATCTGCTTATTCATCTAGTCAGACATAGTAAAATTAGTGAAAACACTGAGAAGGTAAAAACATTAAAAACAAGAATAAAAACACAGGCTACCTTCAAAGGAGCAAAAGTAAAACTGACTTCTAACTTCTCAACCAAAACAGTGCCAGTCAAAAAACAATGGAATGAAATTTTTGAATATGTTGAAAAATTACTATTAACCAAGAAATATATAATAAATAAATATCTTAAAAATCTAGAAATCTGATGTACAGTATAAAGACCATAGTTTATTATACTGTACTGTACACTAGAAATTTGCTAAGGTAATACATTTTAGATTTTCTTAACACACACACACAGTTACTATGTGAAGTGATAGTATGTTAATTGACTTGGCTCTAGCAATCATTTCATTATGTATATTATTGTTCATCATGACTATAGTCAATAACAATGTACCATATGTGAAAAAAGACCGCCTGAAAAGTCTATATATTCTTTGACTTCAACTATCTGATATTCTGGAGAAAGCAAGATGATGCAGAAAGTAAAAAGATCTCTGATTGCCAAGGGCTGTAAGGAAGGGAAAGATGGATAAGTAGAGCACAGAAAATACTTAAGACATTGTACAATTGTATAATGGTGAGTACAAGTCATCATACATTTATCCAAAGCCACTGACTGCATAACAACAAGAGTGAACTCTAAGGTATACTGGAGACTTTGCATAATAATGATGTGACAGTGTGGGTTCATCAATTGTAACAATTGTTCCACCCTGATGAACAACATTGATAATGGAGGAAGCTAGATGTCTGGGGGCAGGAGAGATATGGGGGACCTGTGCCTTCTGCTCAATTTTGCTATGAACAAAGCACTTTTAAAAAATCATGTTGTATAGCCTACATGTGTAAGATAAAAAAAATGTAAGTAAAGACATTATTGTTTTTTTGTTTTTTTTCAGAAATCAAGACAAAATGAAGACATTTCCAAATGAATAGAAACTAAGATTTTTTTTTTTTTGGCAGATTCATGTTTACTCCTAGAGATGACAGGGCCACACTCCTGCTTCTGGCCACTCTATTCCTTCCCTCCTTATCCCTGGTATCCTTCCATGGTACAGCTGCTTGTGGTTTATGTTCCTTCTGGTAAACTCCTTGCTCACCTGTGGGAACTGAACATATTAGAGAACCATCAATAAACACACACTTTGCATACCATAATCTATACATCTGACTTGAGTTTTTATAGGATCTGGTATATGCTCTGTGCTCTGATCCTGCTATCCTTCATACCCCCAAACCCTTCTTTCCATACTGTTATTATGCCACCTAGCTATGGAGTCCTGGCCCTCCCCTCTGCTCTTCATCTTGTCAAGTCTCAAGAGTTCTTAGGTGGTTGTCAGTAAGAAAAAAATAATAATAACAGTAATTATGTAATATATAAATGTATAAATATATATACATATATATACAGTGTATGTTTAAGTTATGATTATTTATCAAGTTCATTGAAATCAAGGTGAATTGACATTTGTATGTGTTTTAGAATTATGTTTATAGCTTTGCTTGCATTGCATTTCAGAATCTGGTATATATTCCTATATTATTAATGAAATGAGATACTATATCAAAAGGAATTATATAAAGCTCTCAATAAAATCTGATTGATGTCAGGTGAAAGCCTTTCTAATGAATTTTCCTTAAGCAAAGAATCTATGTTGTACCAACTTTGCTCAAAATCAATCAAGTTATCTAGAGCATAAAATATTATAAGCACAAACTAATATCTCATGAGAGAGGCAGTGAATAAAGATAATCTGCACATATAATCAATAAAAAAACACCCATGGCAGTATTTCTATAGTTTTAGGACTATTCAAAGTGAATTGTACCCTTATTCAGTATTTTTTTCAGGGGCTGAAGTAAAACTTTTATTAATTACAAGTTACCTTAAAGAAAATAACCTAAAAGTGAGTAATTTTCTTAAATAATATGAAATACAATTTTCTCAATTATTTAATTTTTAATTTTTAGTTAATATTGAAAATTACTAAAATATTCAATATATAAAATTAACAATACTCTGTCTTGCCATTCTAAATTTGGATTTTATATAACTGCATCCCACAAACTAAAATAGAATAAAATATAAAAATCATAGTGCATTGTAAGTGCATGTGTGTGTGTGTGTGAGAGAGAGAGAGAGAGAGAGAGAGAGAGAGGGAGAAAGAGAGAGAGATGGCGGGAGAGGGAGAGAAAGAGAAAGACAGACAAACAGACAGAAACAGAACCTTGCCCATGAGATGCAGTTGGTTTCTACCCAATACAGCCAATCAGAATTCTCCCTGACATTTTCCCAGAGCTCTAGGAAATATTCTCTTTCTCTATGATCTTAAACATTCAGAGTCTTGTGAGGCCACAGTCTCTTTGGTTGTATCCCAACCTCATGGAGGGTCTTTCTGAAAAATTTTGAAGCAAATACAGAAAGGCAGTTAGAGACTGAGAAATAATTTTATATGCATTGCTTATATCTATCAGGCCATACACCTTTTCTAAAATTTTTAATTTGTTCTTTTTAGATACACATGACAGTAGAGTGTATTTCATCACGTTATTCATACATGGAGTATAACTTCCCATTCTTATGGTTGTGCACAATGTGGAGTTACACTGGTCGTGCTATTGATCTCTGAACTTCTGTTGATAACAAAACAGCAGTTTAAACTAAGATTCCTTCTCAAAAAGCATTATGGCCTTTCTCTGAGTTTGCAATCATTCCTCTTCTTTCTATTTCAAAGTTTTAAGTAAATTTGACTGCAGCTGTCACCTTGTTGTGCTGAAATATCATCCAAAAGTTTTAATTTATCCCACTCTGATACAAATATTCATCACTGATATTCTCTATGTAATTTACATTAGCAGTCAGGGTTAGCAATTTATCTTGATATTAGACTTTCCATTGCAAAGGGAGGAAGGAATCAGTCTTATATCTTTTATCTGATACACAACTTTTATCATGATTTCTCTATTCTCTAGTATTGAGGTTGGGCAACCAAAACAACAAAATGAACATTTCCATGGATTAGGAATAATTGGTAACTCCATTATTCAGCAATAGTATTCATTCATAGGAATGATGCATTATATTATCAGGACTTTAGTGCATCTCTCACATTTTCCTTTTAATACTCGATCAGTATTTTATATATCTTTAAATATCATTTGCCATCATAAAATGACAACTTTTTTTTAATTGCATGATTTAAAGAGAACATAGTACAGAATTGCTATTTTCAAAGACAAAAAGCTCAACTATTTACTAATTTTAAAATCTAATCATTTAGTTTTAAGTTCAAATTTCTGGAGTTAGAAGTCATGGATTTAAATAGCACTGTGAAAATATTTTTTACCAATTGAATATTTAAGGATGAAAATTATTTGATTGTTTATAAAAGCAAATATTATTCCTGTGGCAGAGTCAAACCACCTTAATTTTGTTCCAGGTATCCATGTGTCTAACTGAAAAATAAAACTGCACCTTCCCATGTAGCTGGACTATGAAACTTGAGACTAAATTTGAGCCAATTAGCTGTTTAGTAAAAAGGTTGTGTGCGTCTCCCTAAATAAGAATATAATCTTCCATTTATTCTTATTGTTTGCCTGTGATGTGAATAATATATGGAACTCCAGGAACCTTAAATAATTACCAGGTAAAGTTGAAAATAAACTAAATACTGAGATATAGAGAAGAAATACAGAAACTAGAATCCTGGAATCCATGGTAATCATCTGGACAACTTCTTTTTTTTAATTTTTTTTATTTGTCAATGCATCATTTATTTTATTTATTTATATGCGGTTCTGAGGATCAAACCCAGGCCCTCACACATACCAAGCAAGTGCTCTACCACTGAGCCACAATTCCAGCCCTGGACAATTTCTGAATTGCCAACTTTAGTTGTTTTTTTTTTTTATGTGAGAAAGAAATAAGTTTCCATCTTGTTCAAACAAGTACTACCTACATGATATGTGTTTGTTGCAACTAAGCCTAATCCTTTATGCCAACTTTCTTTAACAGGAAATGTCTGTTGCTAATAATGCATACACCAATACTTATATGTGGTATTAACTAATATATGCTTCAAATCCTTATTCCTCATTCTCTTTTCCAATTTTCTTTTAGCCAAAACAGAGAAGAAGTAGAAAAACTAATCTGTGAATTGGGGCTCTAGAGAAAGCTTCACAAAGCAACAAGGATCATCTAAATGTAGGACAAATCCATGGATTACATTATGCCAACATGAATCATAAGTTCTCTTCAGCTTCTAGCTTCTGACAAAGATCCTCATGACAAAATTCTGTAACTGAGAGAATTCTTCTTTCCCAGTGTTAGAAACTAAAGTTATTCAGGTTCAGGTAGATGCTATTTGGTCTCCTGTCTTTTCATTATGTATCAGTTAACAGAGAGTAAGAGTGCCATAAAGTTTTGTTTCTCATGTGTCTTTTTCTTCCTCAGTGCAAGAATTTCTGAACCACTTTTTCCAACTTTTCCCATCTTCAATATAGTATTTCTTGCACTACCATCTAGCCCTCTTTCTGATTATAAATTGACTGCCATTCTGAAATATCAGTTGCTGTTTTTAAAATCACTTTTAAGAAATATAGCTCATAATGTAATGAAATACTTTCTGCAGACCACTAAAATGTAATATTACATCAAAATTTTGAAATGTGAATATGTAACATTTTTCCTAAAAGACTATTTAAAATACTAAAACTACTTATTTTAATTGAGGTAAAAAGATATTCTATTATCCCCCTTTCCACTTTACAAGTCAGTTTATTAAAGAGAAGTTTGCATTTTTATTAACATAAACTTTTAAAAAATATTTTTGGTTATAGATAAACATAATACCTTTATTTAATTTATTTATTTTTATGTGGTGCTGAGGATTGAAACAAGTACCTTATATGTTCTAGGCAAGCACTCTACCCCTGAGCTACAACCCCATCCCAACATAAACATTTTAAACCAAAAAAAGTTTGTGTGTTCTTAAGACTATTTAAGAAACAAGATAATCTCTTAGCTTGTTCCAGTTTTTGATGTGATTAAAGGTCAAAGTCAAGCATTGTAAACCCCTTGGTTCAGAACGACAGCTCTCAGATTTTGATGTGCACGCCCTCAGACATTTTGGAGGCATCTTTAAAGTAAAAAATGTTTTTATAAAATGCTAAGGCATTACTGATCTTCTTCATTGTTGGCACTGAAACTTTAATGGTGCAAAGGCAGTGGTGGATGAAAGTGCCAATTCCCCAGCCCAAATCAAGGTCCTAGTACCAAGCTGTACCCACAGGTCCTCAATGTCGTTACCACAACACTCAGTTAGAAAAAAAAATCCAGTGTCACTTTAAACAGCCTTTGCTATATTCATTTCTTATTATTCTGTCTTTCATTATAAAGGTGCCAGCCAAAAACCAAGGACAGTGAGCTATGCCTATCCACGTCCGGTATTCCTACATTCACCATGTATAGTCATAATTTCTCATCACATCCTGCCACCACTTCCCAAAAACTCAAGGTGCATTCCCAACAACTACCAAGGACACTTGGAAGCTTCTTTGTGTGCATTAGTTTTTTAGACATTATATTTTTAAAAAATTGAATCAGTAGCTTCAGAACATTTATAAAAAAGAGAAAAAAACAATTATAAACACTGACCTGTTAGACAATACTAGATAAACAATAGATAAATACAATGAGGCAGGATTTTTAAATCCTGTATCAAAGTTTATTATTGTATTGTTTTAGAGTTGCTAGAAGCCCCCTACTCCCACTCATCTCCCTTTTCTGTTTTTTTTTTTTTTTTTGGCAGAGAATTATCTTATCCTTTACCTTGAAGATGATAATATAACCATTTTATCAGTATATCCTAAAAACATAGGTAGATTTTGAGATATTTATCTAATTATTATCATTTCTGTGGGCAAAATATAAATATAGATCCTTTCCTCCTCGGTTCACATACCAACAAAATTTGAAAATAAACAATGCCAGAACATAAAAGCAAGAACAATTCTTGTCACTCCTTCATAATCTTTATAAGAAAAGAATGCTAGGGGGAAAATAAAGAAGTCTTGTCTGGTATGAATACAATTCCACAAACAAAGAACAAAACTTTCCTTTTAGTCGTCATTATCAGGAAAATAAAGACTCAAACAGTTAAACAGGAAACAAGACTCAAGCATTAGATGAACCATGGAATTCTGATCTGTACTGTCATTTTGGTATTCAGAAAAGAGACAGATTCCAAATAGCAGCTATTTATCATTTTAAGAATCTCAAATAACAAGTTGTGCATAAATAGGTGTTGCTATTACTGTACCCATGAAATCATGAGCTTTGATGTACCAACCTCAAGTATAATTAGTCTTTGAAAAAGTTGTTCCCACTCTGTATAGCAGTTCTATTATTAACTAGCCAATTTTTCAAATGTTTTATAAAAATTTATCTTTCTTTCCAACATCTTTCCAAAATTAACTAGTAATATTTCTTTGAATTTTAAGCACAGTTTTTTTTTTACAGTTCTCCTTATTTTTCTTATTTCTCCATTATGTTGAACCTCAAGTTTAAAATTCTCTGACTTCAGTCTGAGAGACTAAGTGCCAGACAGCTCTATAGCAATTAATGGTAAAGTTAAGGTTAGGAGGTCCTGTCAATATTTCTCAGCATCCAGGAATTCAGAGTGGTCAGTAATCGTAATTGTTGTAACTGGCACAAGAGATACCCTGTGTCACTCTGCATTTGCTTTTTAGGGCCACAAGATAAACCCTTTCAAGTAAAGGGCAGCAATCATAGCAGACAGTAAATGAAACTTGCAATGCCAACTTTGGACTGTTATATTTTCTTTTCAAATAGAAATAGTATATGAGAAGGCCAAGTAAGCTGAAGACTCATGTCTCTGGTTGGCCTTTTCAGGATAAATTTCTACATAGAACCAATCCCCCCTACCCCAATCTTTGGGGAGTTTAGGGCAAGAGCTAAACATAAACTCACAATGTACATCTAGATGTTTAAAGCTATAAATCAAGTCCATAAATTATTAAATAAAATGTGCTATTTAATCCTGCCTTACAGCTCCTTGTCTTCTCAGATCACCACTCAAGAATGTGTAGCAGTGAGGGAAAATCCAACCCCATGTGAAAGTTACTATTTCTTTGTACCTGAATTTGTCCCCCATGCTGCAGATTTTCATTCCACAGGTGTTTCTGTCCCAACCTGAACATCTAAGGTTTACCAACATCCCCCACCCACAACCAGCCACTCCTTAGACATCCCTTACACCAAGTAATTTATTCACCATTAGTGAAGTTCCTCCTTTGTACCAACCTTTCATTAATCTTGCTTGAGGTCCAGCTCAGGGAAAAGACTCATGCAGACACAGCAAGTAAGTTCAGCAGGGTTTGGTAAAGACATTTGGGGATCCCAAATACTCAAAATATGGTCTTGATGAGGAGATGATGTCTGGACTACAAAGCCCTGGCCCATTGGAACCACAGATCCTTTTGTCCCATGGAGAATATGACAATAAGATAGTAGACAATGAGAGCAGAGCAAAGACTCTGTAGGTGTAAGGGTGGTATTATAGATTAAGATAGTTTTCTGTTATTGGGTGTTATTTTGGTTTTTTGTTTTCAGATAGATACTTACATGGGTAAGGTTCTTAGTTGTTGTGTGTCCTTTACACATGATCATAACTTTCAACCACTGAAGATTCAATAGCCCCTTTTCTGATCATGGAGTCTCTCAGATGAGAACAAGGAGTTTCCATTACCATGCAACTGCCCTCTCGAAGGTCTGCATACCTATTCAGAAGCTTGCACTATGCTTTTCCAAATCTGTTTCTTTTTGGACACAATGTGTCATATTGGAGAAAGTAGTCATTCTGGTTAGTTCCTAACCACTCTTCATCACTATGAATACAGATTAATTCAAAGGAACAAGTATTTGTTGAGCTGGATGGTAGACTATATATAGGAAGTTTCAAAAGTTGGAAAGAAAAACTATAGGGGAAAATCTGGAGTGAACTAGGCAAATGGAACTCTGACTCTTTGCACTGCAGGAAGAGGAAGAAAGGCAGTTTCTTAGGATTTCCTTGATTTAGCAGACTGTCTTGTAGCCTTCTCCACAAGTCATAAGGGTGTTAAATGAAATTAGCCAAACTCAGAAACTCAAAGGTCAAATGATTTCTCTCGTATACAGAAGCTAGACTAAAATAAAGGAAAGGGAGAGAAAAGGATAATATAACATAAAGAACCAAACAAATGAAAATTAATAGATGGGTGAAAGGAAGACTAATAGAGGAAGGAGAAGGGGGTAGGAAACGATGGGAGAGAAAAGGGCGAGGGAACAGTGGGGATCATAAACAGAAATCAATTTTCATGAATGTGTGAATTTGTTGGGATAAACACAATTACTAAGTATAAGCATAAAACTCTAATTAAAACAATTTAAAAGAAAACTAAGGATGGAGCCACCATATGACCAGCTATCCCACTCCTTGGTATTTTTCTCAAAAAAATCTAAAAAATGCATAGTGCAGTGAATACAACCACCTTAATGTTAATAGCAGCAAAATTCACAATAGCTAAATTATGGAATCAACCCAGATACTTGTCAATACATGAATAAATCAAGATATTGTATGATTTTGGCAGGATGCACCCAACTACTGTGTATAACTATAAAGCTCTAATTGTTTTTTTAAAGGAAAAAAATAATCATATGAGCAAATTTCCCTAATAAATCCTCTCTTGCTTTCTCTTTGGATGGATGGATAAATAGGTAGATAGACAGATAGATAGATAAATAGATGGATGGATGTAAATATAGACAGATGTGTGTGTGTGCATGTGTACATATATATGTACATAGATATTTCATATCATATACATATATAAATGTACACACACACGCACACGCACAAACACACACATACATTCCTACTTAAAATAATAAGAGCCAATTTCCCTAATAAATTTCTTCCCCTCCATCTATATCTATTTATCATATATATGTATCTTATTGCTTCTGTCCCTCTGAAGATCCCTGACTAATACAGTTGCTGTACCATGTGTCAGGCACTTGATTCAATTTCAGCTTTTACTCCTCACATCAGTCTTGTAATGTGGGTCACATCCGCTAACTGACTGTTCTGAGATTACAAAGCAGGTGACAGAGCTGGGATTCAAAGTTCTTGACACTACACCAAACTTTATATACTTATGTAATATGCAACATATGTAACATCCACTAACTACCTGATTTTTGACCAGTGGTATTTCTTTAGGTATATTTTTTTGGCTTAGATGAAAGCAAGCAAATGAACAGACTAATTACTTCACATAACTATCCCTCCTTAAAAAATAAATCACTTAAAGTACCATTTAAATAACAGTGAATGTTTCTTATATAAATCCATATGTAAAGAAAAAAAGGGAAGAATTAATTGTGGAAAGAATTTACTGTATTTATCTTATTAATATGAAATAGTAAACATTCTTAGAGTGTAGGTATGATAATAATATAATAAAGTTATATGACTGGCTTTTTTTAAATTTCCAAATGAATATTAGTCTTTCTCAAAATTTTTGGAAAAAGGATAGAATACAAATGCATAATTAACTGTGAGTGATGTTGTCAGCCCACGATACACAATTCTATTAAGCTTCCATTGTTCATGCTTTTTTAGTCCCCTTTTAGAGTTACTTTCAAAGTCTATGGCACATTCTTTCAAATGAACATGATGATGGCAAGTGCTCATCCTTTGGCAGTCTCCTATTTTAGAAACAAGAAAAAAGTCATATGTTTCCAAATCTAGTAAGCATTGGGAGTCTATGGAGTTATATTTAGAAGTCCATTCTTCACAATCAAAGAAAACTTGAGATTTAAGAAAATTGTAAGTCTTGGACAGAATGTCAGTCCACACCTGACAGGCTGACAGGTCTAGATTTTCGATTTCTAAGGGTTTTTTTTTTTCCTTTCCTTCCTTCTTCCCCCCCCCACCCCCCCACCCACATTGAGGGGGTGGTATTGTCAAGTACTGAGCATGTGTATTAGCAGTACGTTCTTTCCATTGTCTTCTCTACCAGTAGTAAACACAATTCAAACTGCATAGATATTTCATATCATATCATGATGTCTTTTGTCAGGATTGTGGGTTAGCACACAGATATCATTTCCATTCACAATAGTAAACTCTAAAAGAATCCAGATGAATACTCTGGAAATAGTTTATGAGTTTCTCAATTTACATTTCCTGAATTCATGCTGATAAAAACAATACAATTATCTGGCAATATTTTCCAAATTTTACATCACCTATTCATCATAATTAGTAATAGATTATACTATATGTTAGATCCCTGATACATAAACAGAAGCAATCAATGTGAATGGTCCTAATGAATATAGAACTTTATTTTCATCAAAAAATAATGAGAACATCTTGCCTCTGGGTTCTGTATGGAAAATTCTGGAATTTCAGTATTGGATTTTTTGTTGATGTGAAGATGAAACATCTTCATTTTTTTAAGAGTGAATTATCATATTATGGATTCTCAGCTCAAGTAAAATGCTCAGCCTTTCTGTGAGTGGTTTATGTTACAATAGCTCTAGAATATATTCTTTTCATTTAATAGCATCAACCAATGGACTATGATATTAAAAATCAAGGTAGATTCCACAGAGATTGGGGAAAAAATAAAATATTTAATTAAAATGATATAAATTAATGTAAATTTAAGAGCAAAATTTTAAAGTAGTTTTTCTTCTTTTAATATACTTGTACCTGATGAACATATTTTTCCTGCTTGATATTTCTTTAATTCAAATGCTTTTGCCCAACTAGGGCAAAAGAACACACAGAGGGGGGAAAAGACACCAAATTGTTGTTATTCTATGTCAGAAAAATGACCATTATAAATGGATTCTGTAGGGGGAATATCTGTCATATTGATTAGGTAGCATGGCTTCAGCTGGTATCCTGTTTCAGGACTCCTGGCACCAGTTTCCAATAAATATAATGAAAGCTACATTTATTCATCATGTGCCAGAATATATTCAAAATTTAATACAGCGGGCTCTGAGGATGGAATCACTTTTCCCATTTTACAGATAAAGAAATTAATGAACAGAGTGGTTAGGTGACAGAAAAAAATTTTCATAAGGAAGATAATCTGTCAAACACAAAAATAAACTATGCTTGTAATAGACAAGACAGAAACACTGAAGACAAATTTCCCTCCAAGATAAACCTGGCCTCATACCCTTGCCCATCTGAAAATCCGCAGTGGAGGAAAACAACATACTATTTCCACACAAACAAACTTCAGCTTACACTGGGAAAATATAAATCCATATGTTATAGAGAACTGTAATTTGCATGTTCAAATGCACATTAAGGAAGTATATTGTTTAGAGGTTAAAAGAATAAACTACAGGGGCTAGGGATGTGGCTCAAGGGGTAATGCACTCTACTGGCATGTGTGGGGCACTGGGTTCATTCCTCAGCATCACATAAAAATAAAATAAAGATGTTGTGCCCACCGAAAAACTGAAAAATAAATATTAAAAAAATTCTCTCTCTCTCTCTTCCCTCTCTCTCTCTCTTTAAAAAAAAAGAATAAACTACAAAAGTAGAATTTTAATTAGAATTCTGGGGAAACAATCATTTCTACTGGCAGGAATTAAATAACTGTTTTGTTGAAAACAATGAAGGAAGAGCTCCTTTCTTTTTAATTAACTGAACTCGAAAACAAATTTTGTGGACCTTAATCATGCTTATTTATTGGAAGTATTGTTAAATGGCTTTAATTGATTCTATGTAATTCATTACATTATAACATTTAACAATTACTAAGTTCTTAATATTAAGAATTCTCCATTTATCATGGTTAAAAATGAGATTAAAGCTACCCTGACAAGTTTTAAAATGAATCTAAGTATTCAGTATGAAGTGATAGGCTGTATTATGAAACTGTTTAAAGAAATATTATGCTGCACTTTATAGTTCTGCTATTATTAGTGTTTAAATTTTCTTAAGAACTGGTTAAACCAGAACAAAAATATTCCCTCAAAAGCCAGATGTAAATGCAACAAAATGAAATGTCTATAATCAACTTACTGATATTAGTTCTTGATGCCCTAGGATATCAATGGGACTCACAAGGTCTTTGTAGGTCTCCGATCTTCAAAAGGAGATATTAATGGTGATACCATAGTCAGACATTTTCTTTAGACTCAGTATATGAAAGAGATTCTTCCTCTCAGAAGATTCCTTCTCAAACTTCTCAACGATTTCATGATTCCATCAAGCAACAGCTTAAATCCTTTTTCCAGTCCCAATTCCCTCATAAATATTTCTTAATACCTAAAGTTTTTAAAGCAGCCCTTTGAATATTTGCAGGAAATTATCATTTTCAGTCTCTATTAATTATTTAGTCTCTACAAATTATCTATACAGTATACAGATAAAGGAAAATGATAGCATTATTTTATTCTGCAATGTACTAACAGTACTTAATGCACTTTGACTTGGAGCCGTATACACGATTTGTTGTTGTTGATGTTTAGAAAATATGGAGCATATACTGTGAAAATCAATCAGAATGACACAGAACCTAGAAACCAGTTATATAGGGAATAATTGAGGGTGGGAGAAATAGGAAATGAAAGCCAGAAGAAGAAAACATTTGGGATATTCATTGGGGGAAAAAGGAAGAATGAGGTGGAAATTACAGATATATATTTGGAGTCAATTGAAAAAAAGAACAAGAGTTGTTAAAATGAAATGTGATGTGGTAGGAGGAAGAGCATATTTCATTGCTGGAGGTGTTCAAGGAAAAATGAGATAAGCCTCTGTCTAGAAAACTCAGAATAATTTTGTCTTGATGACTTTTTTTCAGCTGTAAAGTCTCCAATGCTTTCATCCTCTCTGAAATTAGTAAGCCCAGCCCTCTTCTGCACACAAGACTGGCCATGGATTTTATTTACAACAGTGAAGAAGATAAATCTTCTCCAAACTTAATCATGAAACATGTTGCTATAACTCCATAAATGCGTTAAAAAAAGTAGTTTTTAATGTACATAATGTTCTCATACTCATTAATTCTTCAATAAAATGTTATTAACACCTTAAACAATGGCCATCTTCTGACATATGGCCTTAATATAGCTCATGTGTTAAAAGTCCAGAGTATATATGGAAGGAAAAGGCTAATTTGAGGAAGACCCAGTCTTCTATGCCACTACACCACAACACTGGCGACAAGTGTGATGATTCACAGCCCTGCCCTTGGCACTGAGTACACAAAGCTTCTCATTCATCTGTCAACCAGCATTCCTGGATGAGCTTCTGTTTCTTTATCTATAAAATATGGATAATATCACAGCCTATCTTATAATATTATTGTTAACTTAAATACAATAATACACAAAAAGCACCCACCACACTAACAATCATTCAATAAATGTTAGCTGCCATTGCTGCTACTGCTACGGCTATTGTTAAGGGAATTTTTTTTTTTTTTTGTATTTTACAAAATCTCCAAAAATTTCATCTAAGAGTTCCTTGATTTTCCTGTGTTCACCTGAGTAGCAGTTCTCATAAATTAGAAAAATATATTCGCTTCATCTTTATTTTCAATTTTATGGTAAAATTTTGTCTATGGCAACTGTTTGGGACCATTTTTTCTTGCTATAACAAGATATCTTAGACTTGAAATGAGGCTAATTGTTCTGGAGGTCCAAGGGCAGGGAACAGGCATCTTCTTGGCTTCTGGGGAGGATCTTGGGGCAGCTCAGCTCCTGGAAGATAGCAGAAGAGCAAGCAGCATTATGCTGAAGAGAGGCAAATGTGGGTGAGAGGAAGGGAAGAAAGGAGCTGACCCACTTCCTAACGGGAACTAGCTATTCTCACAGGATATGACATTAAGCCTTTTATGAGGGTGTAACCTCCATGACCTAATTACCTCTTAAATGGCCCCCTGCCTTCTCCATCCTGTTACATTGAAGACAAAGCCTCAAGATGGGTTTTAGAGAGGACAACTTACATTCACCACAGCAGTGATAATGACACAATTTTTCAATAAGAAAAACTTTCAAAACTGATATTATGGAAAGATGGACTTGATAATATCATAATAACTTTTAAGTGGGACCTTATGTTTAGTATCCATGTGCAACCTAAAAGTTATGTTTACCTCCAACACACTCTGTTACATAGTATTTAGTGTTTGTCAAAATATAATTGCCACATGACATTAATATCAATAAAACTACAAATAAAACTAAGGTTGTATTTTACTCAATTATTTTATTAGATTAAAAATATCTAGGTTTTCTGCACAGAAATGAGATTACCCAATTTCTAAAATAATATTCAAAGCCCTATGTTTACATTAATGAATTCATGTTCAGAAGTGAAATAGAAAAAATTTAAACATGATTCTCTCTGATTTTAGCGTAAATATTTTTCAGAGAACTATGAAATTTGTCAGAATTTGAATGTATTAGAAATTAATAAATGATCATCACATATAGTATGTAAAATTATATATAAGATATATAAACATAGAATAATAATTTATATTAAATACATAATGTTAAGTGGTACCTGTCAGCACACCAAACATTCCCATGACCCAAAAGAAACCTCTGTTAATAATTTTGTATCTGTACTTTCCACCCTCCATTTTTCACTTCTAATCACGGTATAACAGGGCTGGGGTTGTGGCTCAAGTGGTAGCGAGCTCTCCTGGCATGCGTGCGGCCCGGGTACGATCCTCAGCACCACATAAAAACAAAGATGTTGTGTCCGCCAAGAACTAAACAATAAATATTAAAAAATTCTCTCTCTCTCTCTCTCTCTCTCTCTCTCTCTCTCTCTCTCTCTCACTCTCACTCTCTCTTTAAAAAAAATCATGGTATAACATATAAAGAATTTTCTTCGGCTTGATTTCCACACTCTCTAGAAAGGCTTGTTTTAAGAAGCTACCTGTAGCAATTATTCCCCCAAATTAATTGTGTTTTATAAGCAAAAGTTTCCTTCCATAAAGAATAGAGAAAGTATTTCATTCCACTAGGTGGTAACATTTCTTTCCTACAAATCAATTAGTTAGCCAGTCCTTATAAAATCATTATGGAGATATGGCAAATCACATCATGGTTCATTGTAGGCGTTAAAATGTAAGCAATAAGGAGGAGAAAAAGAACAAAGAGGAGAAGAAAAAGATGTAAAAGGAGCCAAAGATTTATTCTACTGTACAAAATAAAACAAAAGGAAAATTCAAAGATAACTCAAAGCTAATAATTTCTGACTTTGTATTTATTAGTTCATTTATTCTTATTGTTATATGACTATTTTGTATAAAAATAGCTTTAAAAATTCTAAGCCTGTGATTTAAACCAAGAAAATCTAAACTGACTGCTTACATTTTATGTCATTAGTGTTGAATTTCAATTCAGTAACTGTATTTTCCCATTCAGTGATTCGTGAACCAATATATAAGAAATACTCATGGAAGACAAAGGAAAAAAATAGTGAAAAAAGATCAACCAAAATATGTGTAAATCACTAAAACCAATTTCAAATACTAAAAATTCTTTCAAATTGTCCAAGAAAAAGAGAAAGAAATTGAGAGGTAAGCATCATTACTTTCAAACAATGTAACAAATGTTACAAAGAAAATTAAAACTTATTCTTGTAAGTCTCAGGAAGATGGTCTTGGGTTCAAAAGATCTGGCAACACAGAGACCACAAGGCCCTAGAAAGTGACAGCAGAGCACAGAGGTAAGAGTGCTGACCTTGAAAATGAAAATGCCTGGGTCAAACTGCAGCTCTAACACTTTGTAATTGTGTCAAATCAAGCAAAACATCAGCTTCTCTGATCCTTTCTTCCTTTTTCTATAAATGAAAACAATTGTACTTGCCCCATAGGATTGTGATAATAAAGGAAAAATGCTTAGCTGAGTACTAATCCATACCAATTATTAGCTAATAAAGTTATTAAAACTAAGATCTCTTAAGCAAAATAGGTATTTCACTTGCATATTCAAAAAAAAAGCAAGAAATGATTCTTGCTTCAAACGAGTTTTGCTCTGAGGATTTCAAAGGAATCTGTCAATAAAGCAATTTTTCCTCTAGAGAAAAATTTCTTCCAGCACAAAAATGCCTAGTTTCAGCTCTGCATTTTATTAACACACTGGGAGATATTTAAAGTAATCTGGAAACACAGTTCTTAAAATGGGATTCTTCTGACATTATTTCAGCAGTATTGCTCAACACTCAAGTAAACACACCCATTTAGAACCTAGTCTACCACAAAGAGCAAATGAGGAGGGAAGAATAGTTTTACCATGCTGTCAGTCTAAGTCAATCATAGTCATAGGAGACTATGTCAGTAGTACTTGAAAAGTGTCATGGGTATATCATTTTAGAGTCCTATTTGTCAGAATTAGAAATTAAGTGGCTCCTCCATAAAACCTGAGAATAAAGTAATGTACTCTCTTCACAGTTGGGAATGTAGAATAGGGGAATAGAAGGTAGTTTGTTCATAAAGCACAAAGTTAAGAACTTGGCAAACTATTTTATTAATAAATAAATGCCTCAAATGAATGTGGTGATTTTTGTTTTTTTAAAAAGATATTTTTTAGCTCAATGACTTGATCTTCTAGCTACCTTTGGATTCTTTCAAAAAGTTAACCTTACAAGATTTAGCCCATTGTAACTATATTTCATTAAATACATGACAATCTTATAAGCCATGTATTATAATTTTTAATTTAGTCACAGCAAAATGACACAGCAAATGAAGTGATTCATTCAGAGACATGCAGGCCTAGCAGCACAAGGGAAAGAACTCAGCATGCTATGCTTGAACACTGAGGACCCCTTTCTTTACTTCTAACTTCTGACATTGTAAGCTCTCTGAGCTTCAGTTTCTTCTTCCTTTTTTTAATATTTATTTTTTAGTTGTAGATGGACACACCATCTTCATTTCAGTTTTATGTGGTGCTGAGGATCAAACCCAGTGCTTCATATGTGCTAGGCAAGCATGCTACCACTCAGCCACAATCCCAGCCCCTCAGTTTCATCCTCAGTTTCTTCTTTGTCAAATGAGCATAACAACATCTATTTCAAAATAACTGTGAGAATATGCAAATGCATGTGAAGAGCCTTGCATTTCATAGGCTGTCTTTCTTCATCAGATCTCCAAAGACATCTCAAAGAGATTTCGATGCTTAGAACACATGTTGAACTTATAGATTGTATACTGCCACGGGTATCTTCCCAGTAGTCATGCTAAAAGAAACCTCCTATTTTTAAACAGATGCAGATTGAAATAACTGAATTTTTAATAGCATGGACTCTCCCTGTCAGGAAATTAGATTGCCCATTTGGGCTTCAGATCAGTTAGGATTCAGCAGATGCCCATTGGGTAGTGGTATTCTAAACAAGAAATAAAGCCATAAGGCAAAGCTTGGTAGGCAATGGGCCAGATATTCAGAAAGGACTCCAGTCCACTAGTTCAGAAAGAATACTGGAAAAACAGTTTGGGCTAGTGTTCATTCAGGAGCAAAGGGAAGAAGAGAACTTATTCCATTTTTTCCAAAATAGTCTCAAGATCTTTAATCCTAAAGATCTGAGGCAAATTCACATGGATGCACTCTAGAATCTCCTCCCTTTATCAATGAAATTAATGCCACCAAATCTTTAAACTTCTTCCTTAGATGAAAAATTTTCTTACAGCCCTATTAATGCTTCAACTATTTAGTCACCTAGAAGTCCCTAAGTTGGGACTTTGCTCTTTTTATCCAGCAAAAGTTAATGCTTTTGCTATAATATCTCTGGCACCCCAGGAGCAATTGTCCAGTTTACTCCTTTTTTAATTTAAAAAAATTATATGATTTACTTAAGATATGGACATATAATCCCTTTTTTACCTTCTAAAAATTCACTCCTCCATCCCACCATCTGCTAGTTGCTTTTCTTTCCCTGAAACTGTTGATAATAAATTATAAATCATGAATTAGATACATCTCAGCTGCTTTTCCCTAGCAACTTCTTTGCAATGACTCCCTGTAGGAGCTTGGCAAAAAGATTGCTTTAGAAATGATTCCAAGTAAAAATTTAGTAGTCACCAAGTAATAGAATCCAAATCTTGAAACTGGTCATTTTTCAGATTAAAACTGAGGTTGTGAAGATGTGAGACTAGAGACTCCTATCTGTTTAGTGAAAGAAACTAGATCCAGGACCAACACCTAGGTCTTCTGATTTCTGGTAAATTTTTGCATTATAACATTTGCTGTTCTTTTTAAAATGCAGTTTTAATATTTTTAATAGGAAGGATTACATAGAAATTTTGGGGAAATTATGTTGATTCTGTCAGCTAGGTAAAGATGAGACAAAATGAAAATCAGCTAGACACAGGATCCATAAAGGTCAGTGAAGGATGAGGGGGAGGATGGATGACTTGAAGCAATTCATTAATTCATAAAGCTACATCCTTAATAAACCCCCCACAGAGAATATGTGTGAGTCACCTAATATCTCCAACCGACAGATCACAAATTTCTCTGTAAACAGGGGAAACGATTATTCCACTCTTACCTGCAAATATTAATTGCACAATAATGACATTTACATAATGAGACAATGGAACAAAAAAAAGTCAGTTGAAAATGTGATTAGTTGGGAGCAATAGTCCTCACAATTATAGTTCTATACTCCTCATGGAAACTTGCTCACATATTGCCAGAGAATAATCACTAGAGATTACTGAGCTGGGTTCTATTCAATGGGAGTTATGGAAAACATAAGATGATCATTGGGAATCATGAGGCTTCTGTTCTTATTTAGGTTACAAAGTTAAACACATATGTATAATAATTTAAGAAACACATAAGCACTCTAATTCTAAAGAATGGGTTGAATTATCAAGTACCCAAATCATCCAATAGTTGAAATTATATTATTCTGTGTTAGCAAGATTGCAGTCATTGTTAGTATTGTGTAGTTACTGTATTAAACTGGATTCTCTAGAAAACAAAACCAATAAGATTTAGTGTATTTGAGAGAAATATTTTAAGTAATTGGGAACCGGCTCGTGCCATAGTGGGTTCTGACAAGTCTGAAAATTAGAATAGGATGGCAGACTGGCCTTGCAGTAATAGCAATTCAGGCTGTGTAGACTTGGGTTCAAATTCAGCCCAAGGGGAGTTGTTTCTATGTTGCAGTCTTGAGAATTCCTTCTTCAGAAAACTTTCTCATCTTTACTCTTAAGGCCTTATGAGTACTACTTGGATTAGATCCACCCACTTTATAGAGTGTAATCTGCAATCCCAAAAGAACCAAAGGCCAAATGTTTTCTCTGATATGTGGTTGCTAATTCACAATAAGGGGTGGGGGAGAATAGAGGTAGTTTAGATTAGACAGAGGGAAGTGAAGGGAGAAAAGGGAGTGTGAAGGACAGTGGAATGAATTGTACATTATTACCCTATATGCATATGTGATTTTATGACCTGTGTAACTCTACATCATGTACAAGCAGAAGAATGAGAAATTATACTCCATTAATGCATTCTACTGTCATGTATAACTAATTTTTAAAAATTAAGTTAGAACATGATTACACCTGAACCAATGTTAATTTTTATTTTCTTTCAAAATTATTATTTACTTTTAGATTGAATTTTCATTCTATAATAATAGAAGCAATATAAAGCTGTCTTTCTTAAAACAAAAATAAATAAATGAAATTTTAAAAAAACATCAGAGTAGCATTTATATTAGTGTCTAACTGAACAAGTGGACACCATAGGTTAGCCAAATTTTTTTTTAATTTTTATTATTAGTTGTTCAAAACATTACATAGTTCTTGACATATCATATTTCATACATTTGATTCAAGTAGGTTATGAACTCCCATTTTTACCCCGTATACAGATTGCAGAATCACATTGGTTATGCGTCCACTGTTTTACATATTGCCATACTAGCGTCTGTTGTATTCTGCTGCCTTTCCTATCCTCTACTATCCCCGCTTCCTTCTCCTCCCCTCCCATCTTCTCTCTCTACCCTATCTACTGTAATTCATTTATCCCCCTTGTTTTTTTCCCCTTTCCCCTCCCTTCCTCTTATGTGTAATTTTGTATAACAATGAGGGTCTCCTTCCATTTCCATGCAATTTCCCTTCTCTCTCCCTTTCCCTCCCACCTCTCGTCCCTGTTTAATGTTACTCTTCATCTCATGCTCTTTCTCCCTGCTCTGTTCTTAGTTGTTCTCCTTATATCAAAGAAGACATTTGGCATTTGTTTTTTAGGAATTGGTTAGCCAAATTTATACAAATTCAAGCCTCAAAGAAATAAGTACTTGTAGGAAACTCACACTCATCATTGTATTTTCCAAAATATATGGCATATGAAAATCATGGCCCTGAAGTTCTTTGTCATTTGGTTTAGTCAGCTTTTTCATTGCTTTAACCAAAAGACCTAACAAGAACAATTAGAGGAGGAAACTTTTATTTGGGGGCTCATGGTTTTAGAGGTCTCAGTTCATAAAAGTCTGGCTCCCTTCCTCAGGGCTCGACATGAAGCAGAACATCATGGTGGAAGAAAGCAGCTCAAGACATGACAACAGGGAGTGGAAAGAAAATTACTCCATTTGCCAGATACAAAATATATATATATCCCAAAGTCATACCTCCAGGGACCCACACCTCACCAGCCACACCCTGCCTGCCTTCAATTAACCACTCAGTTATTCACTCTCAGGGCATTAATTTATTGATTGTGTTAAGGCTCTCATAACCCAGTCATTCACCTCTAAACTTTCTTGCATTGTCTCACACATGAGTTTTGGGGGACACCTCATGTTTTAACTATAACCGCATTCTTTCCAAGGATGGGTTGTAAGGAGACCTTTCTCTCCTTGTGTCAGAGCTTCTCACAGCATGGTGGCCAGATTCAAAGAGAGTTCCCAAGAGAGACTTCTGGAAATCGTTCCCGGAGAAAACTTTAGGATTTTTCATGACCTACGCTCAGATGCCTCATGATGATGTCACCCTGTTGATTAATGCATTTACACACATTCCTTCTCTCAAGAAAGGAGGCATAGATCCTACATCTGTCTTGGAAAAGTGTCTAAGATTTTGGAGTCCAGGTTTTTAAACCAGCACAATTAATTAAAATTTAATTAAATTGCTATTATATCTCAGGCTCTGTGCCGAACTCCTAGGTTTCATTTAATATTCTAACTTCTCTGAAATTTGGTAATTTTTTATAAGTAAACTGAGACTGAGAAATGTTAAAACTCTCTAAATCCACACAGCAAGAAAAGTGGCAAAGGCAATATTTTAACCTTAGTGTTCTAAATCCCACACATTTTGCATAACACAACCCAGACTTCTATTGAAAAAGAGAGAATAAAGAAAAATAAAATCAAAGTTAATGATGATTTTTTTTAAATTGTACCCTGAAGTGAATAATTTTATTTAGGTCTTCCTGTTTTTCATTCATTCTTCTGATAATAAGCCAAACTGATGTTAACTCATACAATGCCCTTAAGCAACTGAGAAAATGTTTCCCATCTAAGCAGATGCAGTCCCCATGGATCATGCCAGTGGAGTTCAGGCTGAATTTCAGCCCTCAGTCACCATCTGAGGGGAGGTGGGGGACCTCTCAGGAGGGAATATTCTGAAAACTCTTCGTTGACTTTGCCCCACACTATCCTCATTCCTCGTTCTTAACTGGGGGCCCTAATTTCTCTAAACTCCCTAATTTCCCTAATTTCCCTAAATTCCAGCTGGAACGTGTGAAACAGATCTGCCCAATGAGACTCGATTTCGGGGTTCTTGTTGAAATCGTTTTGAAAAGGCAATTATTTTCTCTGTACTCTTCATGAGGGATAATATAAACCAAAAGCAGCTGGGGACTCCAGTACAAAGCTTGAACCACCACCCCACAGAGGAAAGCAGAACAAAGAGAGACTGGATCCTCAGATCCCTCATTTTCTGAGCCAGGCCTCTCCCTAGGCCTTTTAGATCCTTGAATAAGAACCACCCTGACTTTCATCTTAATATTGATGTTAAATTGATGACACTTGCAATCAAAAATGTTCTAATTAATGCATCTTCATGATTATAACTTCACTCTCCTTATCTGTAAACAACTGGAAAATCTTGAAAAGCCTCTCTAGATATCTATATCTATCTCTCTCTGAGAGAGAGAAAGGGGTGGGGGAGAGGGAGAGGGGGGAGAGAGAGAGAGAGAGAGAGAGAGAGAGAGAGAGAGAGAGAGAGAGAGAGAGAGAGAGAGAGAGAGAGATTTATTTCTGGACCTCAGTTTCCTCATTTTTCTCAACTGTAATGTAAGATGGAAGGGTCCATAGGACCTTGCAAAGCTAAAATCTATGACGCTGTGATTTTCAATGGATAAGATCAGAAAATGTCTTAATGACATTCCTATTTGTTACCAAACAACTCCAGAGCACTGCCACTTGGTGACTGTGCACTTTTGCCTTCTAGTCAGCAACTAGAAGAATGCCATTCCAAAAGCTTCTAAAGTAATGGTTCAGGTCTCAAATACATGAAGTTAAAATGAATAAATATTTGAACAAATATTTATTTGACCTAGACCTCCTCTGAACACACCATCAGTACAAAGAGCTCTGTTTGAAACAGTCTCTATCAACTTGGAATTTTAACCTCATGAGGACATCACACAGTTCATGAGACATGGTAACAGAGGAAAATGATAAAGGTAAGTGATCAGAAGCCTACAAATGCATGAAAGATTTGAATCCGTTAAAGGAAATCCATCAACGTGGATTAATAAAATATATGATTAAATAGGGTCACTCTAGATGGAGAGAGAGGCATGAGCAAACAGGGATAATTGGTAACTATATTGTGTGTCAATCTGACATTGCTGATGTCTTGTGGATTAGCATCTTGTTAAAATTTAGAATAATTTTTATGGGGACACTTGACAGCAATTAATCAGAAATGGATACATAGACTGAAGATAAACATCCTGGGCCCTCCTATTAGACAATAGGAAATTGGAATGTCTATCAACAAGGTTGCCTCTGCACGGATTCATGATCAATAGCATAAAAGCAGAAACCAAGAAAACAAAGGAAGGGATGATGTGCAGTACAAATGACCTTTCACCCCTGAACCCATAGTGTCAGGGCTTCTTTGCTGGTCATTCCATGGAAGCTGCTCTTGCAAGATCACTTGCAACTTTCTAATTATTAAACAGAATATTTGCTTTGTAAGCTTCCCTCTCTGTAAGTAATTTATGTCATTTATCACAGTTGTCTATTCCTCCCTGGAAATGTTTTGCTTTCCTAATTCTTTGCATCCTTGGCCTAAAATCACACCCAAGTCTGTCTTCCCTAAGTATTAACAAGCTTCACTTTCACTTTACAATCTCTCCAGAGTAATTTTTTCTCCAACTATTCTCCTTCTCTTCTCCTTCATCCAGGACACATAAAATTCAATAATTCTAAAACTAATTTTATTATTTATCTTAAACCTCATTTCTCCTACTATATAAATTCCCTATTCAGCACCATAACTTATTTAATACCCAAGTGAAAAACTTCATAATCATCTTCAATTCACCAACCTTACCATCCTCCAACATTAAATCATCACTAAATTCTTTTAGACTAATTTGCCTTATATCTCTCATATTATCCCCTATACTCACTGGAACTACTGGGTCCATTCCTCTTCATTTTTCAGTTGGATTGACAGAGGCAAGAGTCTGCAGCAAAAATGAAGTGCTCACTCTCAAGCAAGGAGATACAATCTCACAGTGGTAAAGATGAGACGAAAAAGAAGAGAAGGAGGAGAGTTTGAAACAATGTGCTCTCTGACCCATTTAGCTAGTCTTTGTCAACAAACTGCAAGGAAGCATATCACATCTCTTCAGCAGCAGTATGCTTGCTTGCTCAGGTAATGAATGCACACCACTTGCTAAGATTGTTTTCAAATGGGAGGGAAATGTCACATTTTTATTGTGCATAAGCTAGAAGATACGGAAGAATACCCTGTGGACTAGTTTCTGGCCCTGGACTTTTCTCACTTGTTCCTCCTACTATCCTGCTTTATCTGGATTTGGACACCAAGGACCCATTTATACCCATTAGGACTCTGGGCCCTGCACCTTCATGTCTCGATGTCAGTGAGTTGGAGCAGTGGGTCTTAGTACTCCTGAAAGTTGTCCAAAGATGGCTCACAACAGTTTAATTATCCACATAAATAACTGTAAACCATGAAATATTATTCCACTAACATCAAAGTGAAAGTATCCCAGCTCATCTTTCCAAAATTGTCTGCAGCCATTCCAGTACTACCCAAATCAGAAGTGTGACAGAGGTAAGTCAGAATGAAAAGAGATACCTGTCTTAGCCAATCGTGGTTTAAAAATCTTACCTTTGCAAATTTTACAAAATTACAGAGCCTTCTAGACACATTGTTAAGGTCTTTCCTCCATTCATGCAACTTAGTGACCCTGGACTTGCATAAGCTCATCCACATATCTGTCCCAGTGAGCTAGGTTTGCACCCAATACCTGGAGCAAAGCTGTCCTGCATACACATACAGAACTTAGAGTCTGGCCATATTAAGAAACTCCTCATTATTTCATGAATATACACATGCAGCTGCCTGTTTGGAAAGCTCTCTTTTCTCCTTGCTTATAACTATCCAGTTTATTTTTTCATCTTTAAGGAGCATTCCCTGACCACCTCTAAACAAAGTTCACTGCTTTGTGCCTTTAAAGTATCTAGAGGCTACCATTAATATTTCATTTATTGGTTCAATCATCAAAATGTACTGAGAATCTCCGGTATGCCAGATACAGTGTTGGGCTACAGCAGTAAACAGAACAAAGTCTGTAACATCGTGGAGTTTGCATTCTAGTAGGTGCAGGTAGACAATAATCAAACACAGAAGAAAATGTGTAGAGTGTAATTTCTTTCAAATGAGACACAATGTTTTGGGGAAGAACTGGCTATTTTACAACTGTCCAGTGGAAAAGAAATCAAAGAAAGTGAAGTTTTAAATTATTTGATATCTGAGTGAAGAGCTTTCCAAGAAGCAGGAAAGCCTTGAGACCTTAATGAATATGTTGCTGGTAGGTTTGGGGTTTGTTAGGTAGTGGTTAGTAATGAGCAGTGAAATATGAACCAGTAACATAGCAGAACCACAGGGTTTCTTTGAATTTCCTTTATGAACAATCAAGTAACTTGATTGTTACTAGAACAACAACTGGTATACTAACCCTGAGAATACACACACATAAAAACAAATGGAACAATTTTTTTTTAAATACAGCAAGAAGAAAAGATCAATAGGTCTAGCTAACTCCTGACAGGGTCTACTAGGGTCATTATAAAGTTAGAAATTATGGCTTCTCAATGTATATTAGAAGGAAATTTTCTTCATCAGTTCAGGTGCACTAAGATGAAGTCACCTGGTCACTGACTTCAGAACCCATATTAACATAGAACTGACTTGCAGATGAAGTCTCCTGAATGAGATGGTCACCAATACAGTTCTGGAGTAGACTGGCCCAATACGAAGGAGGAGATAAAACTCTGATTGGAGACTGCAGAAGGTGGAACCCAGTTCTCCTGGTGAACATCAAACAGTAATAAATTTGGAAAAAAAAAACAAAACTTTTTTTCCTTTGTCATTCTCTGCTCAGATATGACCCACTCTTGAGAGAGAGTATGTTCTTCACATGAGCCTCGCTTTAGTTTCACTCATAATAAAATTCTCTTGCTTGGCTTTTCATGTCTGACTTTAAATTTTTTGTTGTTGTTGTTGGGACACAAGAACCAATGTTTGGAGCTTCAGCTCTCCACTCCCCTGTGACAGTTTCAAGGAACAACAAAAGAGCCCATGATGTTGTAGAACAATGAAGAGACAAGAAGTACCATATGAAATCAGGGAGACAACCAGAGGGCTCCTGAATCACTGCAGACCTTTCGAAGCCCTTGACTCTTTCCCTGAGTGAGTTGGAAGCCACAGACAAGCTGTGACCAGAGGTTGAAGTGAATTGACTCACTATTTAAAAGCATTACTCTCTTGAGAATAAGCTAAGTTTACAAGAGCAAAAATTATAGGTTATTAATATTTGAGTTAAGGGTGGTGAGGGAATATTATTTTAAAGCCAGCAGTAGTCTCTTGGGGAGAAAATGTTTGTTCAGAAAAATAATGTCCTCAGGATGTGGTCAGAATGGATTAAGAAAGACAGAGAGCTGCATTATTCTTCATAATGGAGTTGGAGAAAGGTTGAGCCCTGGGGACTATGCAAGGAGGAGATTAATGAATATAGAGCCTTGGAGAGAGCAGCACACCCTCAAGGCAGGAAAGTAGGAGATTCAAGAACAAAGAGAGAAATTCCCTAGTGGGCAGAGGACCTCTTATGAAAAAAATATGAAATATCCAATTTTATGTCATCTAACACACTATCCCATAATATCAAAAAATCCTTCCAAATTTTCAAGAAATCAAAAATCTAATACACACACATGCTTCATCTGTGTACTACTGTGAGCGAATGAAGGAAAAAGGACTGCATCATGGAAAATTGGCATGAGTGAAGGAAGAAATGAGGAACAGAGAATAAGATATGAGTACAGCCAACAAGGCAGGGGAAGTGTGCAGGCTAGTAAAGATCAGAGAAAGAGTTGCATAAGAAAGATATTAGGTAACTCCTCGTGGTGTGAAGGAGCCCAAGACACTATTTACATAATTAAGGAAGAGTGACCAGAGACTAACAAAATCCAGTGTAACCATTGGATTACCTTTGTATTCACAATGCATAATAATAAAGGGCTCTTGTGTGAGTTCCCATGTTTTACTTTTCAAGCTAATGTTTACATTGAGCTTACTGTGTTCTGAATCTTATGTTAAGTGCTTTATAAGAATTCTATGAACTAGATACCATTAATACCCCACATTAAGTATCAAACACCAAATCTTGAGTAAAGCACTTGATCAAATATGAACAATCAGAATGGGACAGAGGCAGAATTTGAATCCAGGCTGCAACTTCTAGAGCCAATGCTCTTAAGATGCCTTTGTATACCTCTGTCACAGAGGTCACCATCCATCACCACATTTCTGCTTACAAACCTGGCATTAATTCAGAACATGGAAGAACAATGTGTTTGTGTGTGTGTGTGGGGGGGGGTCCTGATAGATACTAGAATGTCTAATTGGAGTACAGTCAAATCCTGGCCAAAGAAATTAAAAAAAAATAAATTGTATACATTAGAGGATATCTTAATATTATAAAACAGAAGAAAAACAGAGGAATTGGCTTCAGAGCACAGAATTTAAAACAATAAAAAAGTCACTTGAAATTTAAAGATGTACAATGAGACCCACGTTCTGTATAATTACCATGCATTAATTTAAAAAAAACTGTTGAGATTTTTAAAAAAGAAATTTTAAAATATATATTTTCTAAACATTGGTTTGAAACACCATCTTTAATATAGTTGTTTTACCAATCTTAATTGGACACTGATATTCAAGTTAGAGCAGCATGAAGACAAGGGAATTGAGATTGTACAATTCATGGAACAAAGAATTTTAATCAACATGTCTTGGCTGAGGGCATGTGTGTGTGTGTGAGTGTGTGTGGTTTTTTTATAACATCTTCCAAGATAAGTACAGAATGACTCCTCAGCCATCTTGGACTTACAGGAGACTCACAATCACTGCGTATATGATTAGATAATCAGGGAAAGGACAAATTGTCAAGGAGAGATTAAGAAAGGAGAGTCCTGAGATGCTGATAAGACTTAAGCCTACATTGACTTACTTTTTATTTTTCTTAACTGGTACTGGAAAAAGCCACAGCTTATAAGTTTGAAGAAATGAACTTTTTTTGCCCTTGAAATAGTCTTTTTGAGAAAAAAAAATGAAAGAGTAGCTCAAGCTGTATAATATAATTGACTTGCTAAGAACATGGGGGAAAAAAGTCTTTGGAAATTAGTGTATGCTCAGTATCAGGTATTTCTGTGACTGTTTGCCAGGGTTGGCAGGTTTCTTCTTGAAGGCAGAGCTATTTAAGTATCCTTTGTCTCATTACAAACTCATGCAACAAAAGTACGGAATTGTCAGACACAAAGGAGAAATTATTTATTTTCATCAAAAAAATTGTTTTTTGGGCCAGCATGGTAGCACATGTCTATAATCCCAGTGACTTGGGAGGCTGAGATGGGAGGATTACAGGTTCAAAGCCAGCCTCAGCAATTTATTGAGACCCTTTCTCAAAAGCAAAAATAAAATAGGTTGGGGATGTAGTTCATTGGTAAAGTGCCCCTGGGTTCAATCCCTAATACTAAAAATGATAATAATAATAATAATAATAATAATAATAATACATTAGGCCCATACTAAGAGGTTACTATTGCCTTAGGACTTGGAATAAAAAATTAGAAAGATATAATTCCTGCCCTCTAGTCACAGTGTAGAGGAGACTCAAGCATGGGAGCCCTCAGAACAGATATTCAGCTGGCATGCACCGCAAGACCATCCCACTCTTTTACAACTGAGTTCCTCCTACTTGGCTAGTATCTACACCAAACTGGTTGTTAAATATTTTTAACTATCACCCTTGTAAGCAATTACAATGTTATGTGATATGTCTTACATTAAAGGAAAATATATAGTGTCAAAAAAATACAGAAAGGACATTCACTACATCTTAAATTGAAATGGAAATAATAAATAGCCTTATCTGCCCTGTGATAGGGGCTGGGATTGTGGTTCAGTGGGTAGAGCACTCGCCTAGCACATGCGAGGCCCTGGGTTTGATCCTCAGCACCACATAAAAATAAATAAATAAAATAAAGGTATTATAAGTAAATAAAATAAATATTTTTTTAAAAAGATCTCTTATAAATTATTGGAACTAAACTCCTCACTACAGAAGAAGAGATGGAACCACAGAACGTCTCAGTGGCTTTCCAAAATTCCCCACTTAGGTATGATTAGAGGGAGGTGGATGAGAATCCAGGTCTTCTAATTTATTGTCTCAAAACTCTTAGAACCACTATCCCACAACTCCTCAGTAATGCACACTGTTGTCCCTGCCTAATTCCTGACTGTTTTCATGCTCACTGAACTGCCCTCATGCCTTCCCCATTTCTCACCTAATGATTCTAATAACTTCACTAAAACATCAGCAAAGACTAGAGAGAAAACCTGGGCTTGAGTTAGCAAGCATTGGTTACATTATTTACTGATTCATGACCTTGGGGAAAAAATTATGTCTCTTGGTCTCAATTTCTTCATTCAGAAAATGGAAAAAGCATGACTGTGCGTTTATGAGATTTAAAATAAACCATGAGACTGCTTTCAGTTCCTCCCTACTTTAGTCACTTCGCAAAGTGATCTCTCTCAGATCTGACCAAAGGTAGTCCCTCTGCCAAAATCACTTTGATGGTTCTTAAGGCCCAAAGGCAAAAACCTAAACCTCTAAACATGGTACACAAAGTTCTTCACAACCTTGACCCAAACTTCTTTGCAATTTATCTCCAATCACTCCTCACAATATTCTGTGTCCTACTTACCCTAAACTTCCTATTGCAGCCCCCAAATATGGCATGCGTCCTACTACTCTGGGTTTTTTTGTGTGTGGTGGGGGGGAGTTGTGTGTGTGTGTGTGTGTTTTTGAGGGGAGATATTGGGGATTGAACTCAGGGACATTCGACCACTGAACCATATTCCCAACCTTATTTTGTATTTTATTTAGGGACAGGGTCTCACTGAGTTACTTAGCACCTCGCTTTTGCTAAGGCTGGATTTGAACTCACAATCCTCCTGGCTCAGCTCCCAAGCCACTGGAATTATAGGCATGTGCCACAGCACCTGGCCTGTTCTTCCGTTTTGATGGTACATTTCCACTTCCCAGCATATACTCCTCCCTCTACACCCACCTCTCACTCACAAATTTGTCTATCTCCCTAATTCATCCTTAAAATTTTTGCTTTAATGTTTGACATTTTTTTGCAACCAGAAAGGATTCAGGTACTACTTTTATAATTAAAAGGCTAAATATTCTGGGGGAAAATGTATGTCCACGTTTAAATGTTACCTCTTCTGTTAAAATTTCCAGATACTTTGCTCGTTTAATTATAATTTTGTGTTAATTTTATAGTTTTTACCTTTCTCTGTTATTAATAATATAATAGACTTATGTGTCTGCCTCTACTGAGTCACTGAGGCAGACAGCATGTTTTATATGTCCCTTATCACTCAACTCAAGAACTAGACCCACAAATAATATGCCAAAAGTACCTCTGAAAAACTAAACAACATGGAGTCAGGATTGTATCCCACAATCTTGAGCAACCCAGACTGTAGCATGCTTTAGAGATTTTCTCTTTCAGGGAAGGATATAGAGACCAATGTCGGAGCACCCAGTTTAGATTCCCCTACAGTAACTCAACAGTAATCCTCCTGCTCTAAAAACTGTTGTGAGCCACATTATCCGACACATTATAGAAAATCACTAGACCAGGCTTGCCCCAGGAACTGTTTTCTCGATTCCTCTGACTTTGTAACACCCGATGTGCTTTTTAAAAGGCAAAGTCTGGGGTGTTTGATTAATTTCAACCAGGCAGCATGAGTACTCTTTGGGTAGGTAGTACCTGTGAAAAACAGCATGAAAACTGATGGCTTGGTGCTGCTCAGGGTAGATAAAAAGATGTGAATAGCATACTGTTCACTGATCATTTTTAAGAGTATAATTATAAATATGACACAAATATTAATGAAGATTTCTTAGAGTTATTATTTGACTCATTAATTCTTGAAAAAAATAAGTAAGAGATTACAACCTGTTTGAAGGATAATCCAAAGACCTTGTCTCTGTGTATTTGAGTCTAATGTATGTTAAAATAATAAATACACTGAAAACATGGAAAATGGGTAGATAGAAATTGAACTGTCAACTGTATCATCTTGAGAAACAAATTCCTTTGCTGGAAAAGAATCATCGCATCAATACCAGAATTCTACTACTTACAAAGTTATAAAACAACTTGAGATCTACAATAAATAACCTGGAAGTAAAGTGCGTGTTAGACAATGCCCAGTTTTCTGTTGATGACATCAGATGATCTTTGTTGTTCATTTCTAAGTCTTTCACTATTTTTTCCTGTAATGTCATTCTAATGAATTGACATTTTGAAGCACTAATGTGGTTTCCACAAAAATATTACTTCTATCAATTTAGCAGTGTGTCTGTTCTCTGGGCATCCTACTAAATATTCTGACTGTTATTCAACATTGCCTTATAACAACATGATTTAAAAAGTAGAACTGTGTTTCCTAAATTGATTGTCCATTAGATTTAACAAGGGTTTTTCTTAATATCCAAATTTTTTCAGTCATCTTTCAGGAAATTCTCATTTATGGAATGAGAAAGGAAGTGTAAGTATTTTCTTAATAAGTACCCTATATGTACCTATAAGTACCCTATAAGTACCCTATATGCTTCTTTTGGTTAGGCAAGTAGGAAAATACTGAATTAAAGCAAGGTTGAAAATATACAACTAAATATATTTTTAAGTATTCTTAAATTAATTAAACAATGCTTGAATAAACTTTTACTTAACCTAGAAGGCTTATTAAGTCTTTTGTTTTTAGAAGAGTGTCTAAATTTGTGGCTACTTACTGTCTATACTAGTTATACCCTAGTAAATATTTATATAATAATAATATTTATATAATAAATATTTACTAGGTTATAACCATTAATTGCATCTGAAAAAAAAACTCTCTTTTAATTTTTCAAAGGTCTGATTCTCTCCACATATTTTTTTCACCATAGAGTGATAGAGCATTCTTGAGCTAACAAAATTAATTTTAAAATGTGACAAAGTGATCAGAAAGCAATAAACTGAGGTAAGTCACAAAAAAATAACAAATAACTGATCCAACAGAACCTAAAATCTGAGTTAGTGTGGGAAAGAGGCACAGATAGGGTCGTGAGTCAGAGTGAGAACTGAGTCCCAAGGGCAAATCCAAGATCAATTTTTCAGGAGTGTAAAAAGAGGAAAAGATAATGTTTAAGGAAACAAATACAGTAAGTACAGACAAATTTCTAGTACCACATTTTTCAGAGAGAAAGATTTTTTATTCTTATAACAGATTGAATCTCAGCCGGTACACATCATTACATTGAGATATTTCTGTAGTAATTGGTAAGTGGTCATTTTCTGAGCCGTTTATGTTCCTCTTAGCCAACTCAGGATCCAGAAACTAAAGAGATAATATCCTATATAGCAGAGGACCCCCAAAGTCCACACCAGTCCTATGTCCTGTGACAACTGTGATGGCTTTAAGCCCGCATCCTACTGGCACTTAAATACTGTCTGTTTTAGTCAACTTTTCATCACTGTGGCCAAAATACCCAATAAGAAAAATTTAGAGGAGGAGAAGTTCATTTTGGCTCACAGCTTTAGAGGTTCAGTCCATTGATGGCTAACACCATATGTTTGGCCCCTAGGTGAGAACATCATGGCAGAAGGGCATGGTGGAAGAAAGCAACTCAGGACAGAGCAACCAGGAAGAAGAAAGAGTGTTTTGCTCACTACAGACAAAATATAAACAGCAAAGTCACATCCTCAGTGTCTACACTGCCTTCAACCACACCCTATCTGCCTATAGTTTAATCCATGAATCCATGAGTGGATTAATCCATTTATTAGGCTATACCTCTCAAAATCTAATCATTTTGTCTCTGAAAATTCTTGAATTGTCTCACACATGAACTTTTGGGGGACACCTCATATCTAAACCATAATGCTGTCTATTACTCTTGCTAATAGAGATGCCTCCACTAATCTTTCATGATTCTGTGAACCAGATTCCTGATGCTACCAGAAGGAAACTAATTTTCTCCTGGAAAAATGCATAGTTGTCTTATTATTTTAGCATTGGAATTCAATATCTTATGAACCTGAAAGAATCCCCAATGAAGTTTCAAGTACTCTCCCCACATGATGAGGACCTTCTTTGCAGTTTCTCAGCTTGGGCAGACTGTTTCAACCAACTACTTCAATAGTTCATCCTGCAAATTTCAGCCTCGGAGAAGCCATCCTTGACCCCATCTGTTAGACATCCTGTTATATGTTCCAATTGTGCCTTGCATCTTTGCACAGAACTCTGCACATTTGAAACTTCTTAAGTTAATATTTATAATTATTTGTTTACTTTTTGCCAGCAAATTTCACGTGGACAGAGACATGTTTGTTTTGCTTATTACTATAGCTCCACCACTGCACTTGGTATATTCTCAATAAATATTTGCTGACAACAAATAACACTTAGAAAAGTTACAAATTTTTAATTTATTCCTTAAAGGCTATTCATAGTTTTAGTTATTTTCTCGTAACTAATATACATAACTTTTCTTTTCTATAAAAGAAAAGTTATGTATATTAAATTTCAAATTTCTGAACTAAATGAGATTTTTCTGAATATGTATGCTTTCATAGAGCCATCTAGTGTCTATTTTGTTCAGTGAGATAAAAATGAAATAAGGCCAAGAAACACACAATATACCCAACCATAAGCAATACATAATTTCCACCTGACAGTAGCAATTTATATCAGCTGATCACTTCAATGTCTTTCCTAAGCTACCTCTCCCTTCATTATATAGACACTGAATTAGTCTTTCTAGACTGCTGATAACTAAAACTATGAGAGATCTCTAACTAATGTGATACAATAAACAATGTGTTGCTACTTCTTTCCTCTGGAAATCCCACTAAAATGACAGTAAAGGAAGAGCATAATCGTGACATGTAAGGATTAAGAAAAACAAGGTAGGAAGCAATGGCAGATAAGAGAGGTAAGAACATCTTAGGACTTAGAAAGGAGAAGGATGAGTGGCAGCTAACATCACCATGAGAAAAATCTGAAAGCAAAAGATGCTGTGGAGGAAGCTAACAAGAAGGTGAACCCCAAAACATCTCAAAAATAGAAAACCACCAGTTCTAAAGTTATAGCACTTCTCAAGTAGAATCTTCTCTAGTGAGTGTAAATTGAGGAAAACATGAAATCTTGCTATCTAAGATACAAGATATCCAACAAAGAAAAGGGGTAAAGGGAATTCCCAGATTGATGTTAAAAAGAAATCTCAGGATTCTCTCAGTGGAATATAGAGCCATCCAGTATAAATTGGTGCAGGAAGATAGGGAACTCTAAGGAATATCTAAAAAGGAAGACAAAGAAACAAACAAAATTACTACTTGAATATATGGGTAAGAGATTGCAGTTCTACCAGAATATTCAGGGATGTATTAGTCATAGGTGCATGGAAAAACAGAAAATTTTAAAAAATGAGAAAAATATAAATATAGTAAGTTATTCAGATGAGAATATTGAAATATTTAATAACATAAAAATTAAGTATTGATTTCATCAATTATAACTCCCTTGGGAAGATGGAGGGAAGAAAACTAGTGGAGGTGACAGACACATGTAAAAGAGCTAAATAAATAGTTAACTATTTAAGTATCAAAACTGAAAACATAAAAACTAACTTTAAAATTACATCATTTAGAAATATGGAGACAAACTTTGAATAAAACAGAAAGTGGCTTCCTCTGAAAGAATTAAGAGTATGACTGCCAACAGAAATTTTATATTATACCTTGACTTATAAATTATATGCGTGTAAAGCTTTTAAGTGAAAATATATATATCTTGGTTGGGTTTCAAGATGGCGAAGTAGAGAAGGTCACACTCCTGGCTTCTTTGTGGCATGAAACCAAGAAAGCAAGCAGGTAGTTTCTTAGCAAGGTGGATGGAAAAAGGAGGGGAGGGGTGCTTTACTGAAATTTAATACTGAACACTCAAAGCAGATTGGAGATTCAGAAGTTTGGCTATAATAAAATAAGAAAGAAATTCCATCCCAAGGCACCAGTGAGAATTATCCCTCTGTGAGCACAGTGAAGGGATAAGGGCATTAAAAGAAACTGCACTTTTAGAAGGCCTGAGCCATGTCTGGGTAAGGAGAGTATAGAAATCGAAGACACTGCCCAACTAAACTGAAAGGTGTGCTGCACAATAGCCTTGTACAGGGAAAAAAAATGCATCTCTCTTGGCAGCAAGCTAAGTACAGAGGAAGGTAGCATTTTGCAGCCACAGTGGCAGCTGGGGGAGCTGATTCCTGGCAAACCTGAGTCTGGCCTGAAATACAGGCTCATCTGACTCTCACTGCACAACATAGAGTGTGCCTAAGTGACCAGGAGAAAATCAGACGTGGAGAAAGGTTTATCCAGAGGACAAATGGTCGTGGAAACCCATTTAGCTCTTCCCTTCCCCTCCAATCTGGCTGCTTGCAGGATCAACTAGGAGAGATGCAACTAGTCAGGAATTCGAAAAGGCAGGGAAAGGGAGATTGAGTTTGGAGACTGAAACTGAGACCAGGAAATGTGTTTTCCACAGGTGACAGAGTAGACTAAGAAATGGTTCCTCAACCACAAGAACAGAACCTGGGGAGATCCCTGGGGTGCAGTCTTCCAGTGAGGTCTGGCTGGGTCCTGGAGGTACACTGATTTAAAATCTCAGACCAGGCAAAAGAAAGAAATTAAAGGAATCTGAATAGGAAAAGAAGAGCTCAAACTATCCCTCTTTGTCAATAACATGATTCTATATTTAGAAGATCCAAAAAATTCTACCAGAAATCATAAACAAATTAAACAAAGTAGCAGGATATAAAATTAACACCTGTAAATCAATTACATTCCTGTACACCAATGACAAGTCAACTGAAAAAGAAATCTGGAAAACTATTCCATTCACAATTGCCTCCAAAAATAAAATAAAATAAAATACTTGGGAATCAATCTCAGAAAAGAGGCGAAAGACCTCTTCAATGAAAGCTACAGAATACTGAAGAAAGAAATTGAAGAAGACCTTAGAAGATGGAAAGATCTTTTATATTCTTGGATAGACAGAATTAATATTATCAAAATGGCCATACTACCAAAAGCAATATACAGATTCAATGCAATTCCTATTAAAATCCAAATAACATTCTTTATTGAAATAGAAAAATCAGTCACAAAATACATTTGGGAAAATAAAATACCGAGGGCTGAGTTTATGACTTAGTGGTAGAGAACTTGCCTAGAATGTGTGAGGAATTGGGTTTGATTCTCAGCACCACATATAAACAAATAAAGAACATAAATGTCCATCAACAATTAAAAATATGTGTTTGTGTCTAAAAAGAACATCAAAACTGTCACTATAATTAAAAGAGAGAGAGAGTAATTAGAGAGAGAGAGAGAGAGAGAGAGAGAGAGAGAGAGAGAGAGAGAGAGAGACCCAGAATAGCCAAAGCAATCCTGAGCAAGAAGAGTGAAACAGGAGGCATCACAATACCAGACTTTAAACTATACTACAAAGCTAGTGTAACAAAAATGGCATGGTATTGGCTCCAAAACAGACATGAAGACCAATGGTACAGAATAGAAGACACAGAGACAAACCCACATAAATACGGTTATCTCATATTAGAAAAAGGCACCATAAACATACTTTGGAGAAAAGATAGCCTCTTCAAAAAAATAGTGCTAAGAAAACTGGAAATCCATATGTAGCAAAATGAAATTAAACCCCTATCTTTAACCCTGCACAAAATTCAACTCAACGTGGATCAAGGACCTAGGCATTAGACCAGAGACTCTGTACCTACTAGAAGAAAGTGTAAGCCCAAATATCCATCATGTTGTCTTTGGAAACAAATTCCTCAAAAAGACTCCTGAAGCACAAGAAGTAAAATCAACAATCGGTAAATGGGATAGTTTCAAACTAAAATCTGACAGCAAAGGAAACAATCAATATATGAACAGAGAGCCTACAGAATGGGAGAAAATCTTTGCCACCTGCACCTCAGATACAGCATTAATCTCCAGGATATATAAAGAACTCAAAAAACTTAGCACAAGAAATACAAATAACTCAATCAATAAATGGGCAAAGAAATTGAATAGACACTTCACAGAATAGACACTTCACAGAAGAAATATGACTGGTTCAACATCTCTAGCAATTAGAGAAATGCAAATCAAAACTACTCTAATATTTCATCTCACTCTAGTCAGAATGGCAATATCAAGAAAACAAGAAACACTAAATGTTGGGGAGGACTGCAAAATTGGTGAAACCACTATTGAAAGCAGTATGGAGATTCCTCATAAAACTTGGAATAGGAGCACCATTTGACCCAGTTATCCCACTCCTAGGTTTATACTCATAGGACTTAAAATCAGTGTACTACAGTGATGCAGCCTCATCAATGTTTACAACAGCTTAAGTCACAATAAACTATGGAACCAACCTAGGTGCCTTTCAACAGATGAATGGATTAAGAAAAAGTGGTAAATATACACAATGAAATATTACTCAACCTTAATAAAGAATGAAATTATGGCATTTGCCAGTAAATGGATGGAACTGGAGACTATCACACTAAGTGAAATAAGCCAATCCCCCCAAACCAAAGAGTGAATGTTCTCTCTGATATGTGGATGCTCACTCACAATAGGTGGGAATGAGAGAGGAGGCAAAAGGGGAGTTTCACCAGATTCCACAGGGCAGAATAGGGGAAGAGAGATGGTATAGGAATGGGAAAGACAGTAGAATAAATCAGATGTAATTTTTCTATGTTTATATATGAATACATGACCAGTGTAAACTCCATATCATGTACAAACACAAGAATGGAAAGTTATACTCCATGTATGTAGAATATATCAAAATACATTCTATTGTTATGTATAACTAAAAATAAATTAAATATACACATACATATATATATATATATATATATATATATATAAAATATTTGTTTTTAAAAATTTTTTTAGGTGTAGTTGGACACATTATCTATTTATTTTTATGTGGTACTGAGGATTAAACCCAAGTCTCATATCTCTCTCTCTCTCTCTCTCTCTCTCTCTCTCTCTCTCTCTCTCTCTCTCTCTCTTTCCATTGTACTTTCACACTGAGGTGTGGTGAAAGAACACATTTTAGGGTTCTGTCTAAAAGGGATCAGTGCTGACAGCCTCTCTTTGACCTCATTTAAAATTTTTATCACATAATATTGAAAAAATAACTTTTCAATGTGTCAATCAATGAGATATGCACAAAAGACACATCACTGCTTTTGTAAAAATTCTCTCTTGTTGGGAGTGCTAAAGACAACTTGCAGTAAAAGAAAATCTCTAAAGATTGTGATAAAAAATGAAATGGAGAGGGGAAATTGGCCACTTCCCTTATCTACAGTCTTTCAGAGAGGGTCTAAACAGAATGACCTTTGTTGTAAAGTAAACAGTGTACTCATAAAACACCTGAAGAACTCTACCTGTGCAGTGGGCACACATCCTATCCTGTGTATTCTGCCTGGCTCGTGATTGTGGTGTGGCCTTCCGTTGTATTCCAGCTGGCTGTGACAAAGGAGTAAGAGATAAAATATCCAAAATCTCTTTCTTTGGGATAGGTAAACAGTATGATTGGGGCATTTGCAGCCCTGAGGTTGAATATTCCCCCTCACAATGGGTTCTTGGATATAAACAGCCATTTTTTTTTCTTTCTGGGGGGCATATTTATAACATCTGGCATCACAAAGCACATTCCTGAGAGCACCAGACATCATCCTTGTCCAATTCCCTACAAGACTTTTTACCAGCAACTCTTTTTCATAATTGGGGCAAAAGAATGGCATTTTTAAAATAATTATTTTAATATTCATTTATTTATTTCTATGCAATGCTAAGGATCCAACCCAGTGCTTCACACATGCTAGGCAAGTGCTCTGTCACGGATCTATAGCCACAACCCCAAAGTCTGGCATCTTATGATAGCCTCTTAGAACCCCTCTAAATAGCTTCTCATACTATAATGGGAGCAGTACTTCAAAGAGGGCTGCTTGTCAGGCATGATCAGTCATCTACCAGGATATTTCTTTTAGCCTACACATTCTGCTTTTGTGTATACTTTTATGATAGCTACCTTCTTTGTAAGCCTTAAAGCACTGAAAAGTTCTTAAATGGGTTGACTGTTTTTCATTAGAATGTCTACAGAGTTTAAAGAATATACTCTCATTTCTCAACATTACAAAATCATGGACTACTTCAAACTCATTCCTGCTATCAAAGTATAAATTAACTATCATCACTGGCTAATTGGCAAGCTCTGATGAGTTTTATGACTATAATAAAAATCATCCATGTTGATTATACCTCTGATAAGAGTTCATATTGTAGACAACAATCAGTTGAACACATCACTTGTATCCCTCAAAGTCTTGAGACTCCCCAACCTAATTATTGGGTTGCCTATTGGCATAACTTGAAAAAATATTTGCATTTTCCACCAGATGAAAAGCTTGAAGATGATATATTTTCCAAAGCCAGACTGTGATAGGGAAATTAAGACAAGCATGAGTCATTTTCATACAATTATTAGCAAATTGAAAGGCAAAGTGTGTTTGAAGGATGTCATTCTAAAGAGAGATCTTTTGAACTTCTCAGGTCCCAGGACTGAGTGGAAGAAAAGACTTCAAGGGTCTTTGCCTAACCTTGTCTCTACGAATTTCCTCTACTGCAAATAATGACAAGTATAAATGAGGAAACAGTATTGTTACTAACAGACAATTTTCCAACAAGCAAAAACTTTTGAATCTAATCATATAATCAAAAGATTCTTGGGCTGGGGATGTGGCTCAAGTGGTAGGGCGCTCACCTGGCATGCGTGCGGCCCGGGTTCGATCCTCAGCACCACATACAAACAAAGATGTTGTGCCTGCCAAATAAAAAATAAATATTAAAAATTCTCTTTAAAAAAAAGATTCTTAAAAGGCATCTAACTTCCTAAAAGAAAAAAATAAAGGTAGCACTCAAGAGCTCAGCAGAAAGCATATCATAAGTCAGGCCTTAGAAAAACTTACCCACTATTGGTTTCCCCAGCAGGAGATACCTCCCAAGAAATAGCCAAAGTACATTCCTCAAGTATCAGAGATACCACCAAAGAGAAGACTCAAGGAATCTTAGTACAGCACATTGGTTTTGAATTAAGGGTCCTGGGATGCGGCAATAAGGGATCCTGAAATAAATCTTTGTAGAATTTTCATATTGTTGAAATCTCAAAAATATAACTAAAGCTTTATCAAGCATAGTTATATTTATTAAAATCTACTACAGTGAGGTAGGTTTTCACTTTAATATTTTGAGAAATCAAGTATACTAAAAAAAATGTATTACATTTTGAAGATCTTCAATTTGCTAACTTCTGCTCTCTCTCTCTCTCTCTCTCTCTCTCTCTCTCTCTCTCTCTCTCTCTCTCTCTCCCTCTCTCTCTCTCTCTCTCTCTTAAATATACCTTGGGGAAAAGCCCTCTGGGAATATATTATATATCTGAATCTTCTTTTAAATATGATATTGATTTGAAAAAAGTGGACTTTTGTGAATTCAAACCTATACATACTATACATAGCTGGTCACATAAAATACCAAGTGAGACTCTCAGGTGCTCACACTAGACACATATTTTTGTCATCTGCCTTCTAGTCAGTAAATAGTGAAATAATAAATAGGTTACAGACCTTAAAATTCTATAATTTCCCTTTAGACTAATATTCTCAAAAGCATACTGTATATCCATCCATTGTGTACATATTCTCACTCAAATACATTTACTCTTCTCTGCCATTAGAAACAATTTGATAAAATTTAGTTTTTAAAAAAGTGACAGATAGTGCTGGTATTTTATTTAATATTAACAAAGATTTAATTTTTTACAGCTATGGTACACCCATGTTTATATACCACAAATATCATAATTTTGTACAACCAACTATACACTTGGTGAATTTAAGGTTTGATAGTGAGTACTCAAGTGCAGTTAGATAAAATTTGTAAGTTTTAGTGTTCTATAATTCACAATAACCTATTACATATTTTATGACTAGCTAAAAAGGAGGAACTCAAAGGCTCTAAACACAAAGTAATTATAAGGAGATAATGGTCTTAAACATTAGGTGGCATGTATATAATTTCCTTTAAAATTAAATTTATCTTTAACCTGTGTATAAAATCACATAAATTACATATATTAATACAGTACCATGTGATGTTTCAATACATCTATCTACTCAAACATTTATCACTTGATTATGGCAAAGGCATTCAAAATCCCAGTGGAAAAGTGCTTGCCTGGCATGTGTGAGGCATTGGGTTTGATTCTCAACACCATATACAAATAAATAAAATAAAGATCCATCAACAACTAAAAAATATTTTTTAAAAAAAATCTGTATTCTAAATGCACAATCGTTACCTGTATTCGCCCTACTCTGTGCTCTGTAACTTCTTACTCCTAAGTGAAACTTACTACCTACCCTTTGATCAACCCTTCTCCATCTCTCTCCTCCTTGTCCTCTTCCAGGTCTCTGTTCACCACCACTCTATTCTAAATTCCTGTGAGATCAGCTTTTTTATATTTCACATATAAGTGAGACCATGAGGTACTTGTCTTCCTGAGGCTGGCTTATTTCACTTAATATAATATTGATGCAATTAACAGGATTTTCATTGTAGAGGTCTTTCATCTCCATGGTTAGGTTTATTCCCATGTTTTTTTGTTTGTTCGTTCGTTTGGTTGGTTGTTTGTGTTTGTTATTTTGAGGTTATTATGAATGAAATTGTTTTCCTGATTTCTTTCTCAACAAGTTCACTATAGGTATATAGAAAAGCTACTATTTTTTTTCTATTTTTACTGTTTATTTTAATTTTTATTAGTGCACTATAATAGTGGAATTCAGTGTTAAATATTTGTACATACACGATATAACAATATGATTCCATCAATTCATTTCCCAGTATACCTCCCTTATTTCTTATCACTCAATTCTTTCATCAACTTTAACTTATTTTTCTCCTATTTTGTTAAAAATACCCTGGAATTGTACAGTTCCTCCAGGATGCCAATTAAGCTTTTACCTACCATATTCTAAGACTCATGGCTACAAGACAAGCTCTCTCAAATGATATTTTCTATACTCAACTATTGCACTCTCCTCCTCACACAAATCCTTACTACATATCAGTCTATCAAGATAATTTGCCATTTCCAGAAGAGATACTCTGTGGCTCCCACACAATGCCACCTGGATGCCCAAACTGCCTATCTCATTCTTGACCTCACACTAGGTAAGAGTTATATCAAATGCATTGTCCCTTTTGTACTCCACATGTTATTCCTAGATAATGGTGGTTAAGCAACCTTGGAGCATAGTATGGAAGATGTTCTGAGGGCTTGACTTGAAAGTAACACATCAATACTGCCAACACATACTTATGGCCAAAAAAAGTCACCAGACAACACAGAATCTAAGAACCAGTAAATAGATTCCACCTCCACCTCTTTTTGGAAGGATATCTTGCAAAGTGTGCAGTTATAGGAAACAACAGATTGTAGCCCTGAGTTTTAGAATATGTTATGTAAAAGCTGAATGGTAGTTAAATTTGGAAATATTTTCAATGACAGATTTGAAAGAAAACTAAATTTTAAGAGACAGTAATCAGACTGTGAATAGCAAAGCTATGGATGAACTACACAGAAAATATACAGAAAATGAACATACACACATGTGTGCACATGGATGCATACATGCCACTCTGGGATGCCTGACATCTCATATCAGGATGATGTGAGGGCTTCATCTCCATTTGACTCAAAGTGCATGCTCTCCCAGAACAGTTTTTCCAGGAACAGGAGGGTTGTATTCTCCATGTTTTTCTTTTCATTTCTCTGATGATTGCCACGAGGAAGCTGCCTGAAAGTAGGAACAGAGTCCTGTTAACAAGGCTACAACTGGTGCAGGTGTCTTGTTGCCCAGCCTATCCTCTGCAGTGGACTGGGGTCCCTTGAGGTCAGGCTTTGCCTTCCTCAACCTTGAAAAGTGAGCCCAGGTCTAGAGGAAGCACATTTCAACCCCAGCTCTCCTGATGCAGGAACTGAGCATGAGCTCCCTGAGGTGCATTAGGAAGCATCATGCCAGCTACATCCATTGAGTCCTATTTGCAGACACCACTAGCAGGATGGCTTATGGGAACTGCTCTCACCGAACTGTCAGTGTTGGAACTACACAACCCTCCTAATAATATATGGTTTCTCTTTTGTTCTCAGCACTTTGGGAAAAAAAAAAACTTTTTTTTTTATTTGGAAATAATTATAGACTCACAAGAAGTTGCAAAATTAACAGAGAGGTCCCATATACTTATCACTCACCCAGCTTTTCTCAACATTTTACATAACACGCTACATTATCAAAAGCAGGAAATTGACATTGGCACAATACATTCGACTAACCCAATACAATTAACTAGATTATAGACTTGGCTCAGATGTCACCAGCTCTGAATGCACTCCTGTGTGTGCATGGAATTCTATAAGACTTATTCTATCTGTAGTTTTCATTCCCCTTTATTTTTTAAATTAAACTTTTTATTTTGCGATACTTTCAGACTCACATACAGCTATAGAAGTGACGCAGAGATCCTGTGGACCAGTATCCCCTAATGAAAACATTCTGTATATCTAGAGTACAATATCACAACCAGGGTTTGGGCATCAATGCAGAATGGAACATTCCCATCATTGCAAAGATCCCTTATATTGCCCTTTTCTTGCTGGTGGGACTGCAAATTGGTGCAACCACTATGGAAAGCAATATGGAGATTCCTCAGAAAATAGGGAACGGAACCACCATTTGACCCAGCTATTCCACTCCTTGGTTTATACCCAAAGGACTTAAAATCAGCATACTATAGTTATGCAGCCGCATTGATGTTTATAGCAGCTCAATTCACAATAGCTAGACTATGGAACCAACCTAGGCATCCCTCAAAGATGAATAGATAAAGAAAATGTAGTATATATACTCAATGAAATATTAGTCAGCTTAAAAGAAGAGTGAAATTATGGCATTTGCCAATAAATCATTGAAGGTAGAGAATATCATGCTAAGCAAAATAAGCCAATCCCACAAAACCAAAGGCTGAATGTTTTCTCTAATATGCGGATGCTCATTCACAATAAGGTGGGGGGCACTAGGGAAGAATAGTGTTATCTTAGATTAGGTAGAGGGAAGTGATGGGAGGGCTGGGGAGCAGATGTGGAGACAGGAAAGATAGTAGAATGAAACAGACATTATCATTGTATTTTATGTGACTGCATGACTAATATGATTCTGCATCTTGTACATTCAGAAAAATGAGAAATTATATCCCATCTATGTATGACATATCAAAGTGAATAAATGCATTCTATTTTCATGTATAACTAATTAAAACAAATTAAAAAATAAAAAAACAGCTACATCCACTTCCCTTCTTTCCCCCAGCCCTTTGTAAGCCATTGGAACCACTAATATTTTCTGTTTTTTGTAACTTTGTCATTTCAAGAATGTCATCATTTGGTTTTAGTTTTTTTTTTTTCCTAAGCATAATTCTCTGGAAATCTTTATAGGTTGTTTGTCTGTCAATATAACATTTTTGTTTTTACTGCCAAATAGTATTACATGATATGGATGTACCACAGTTTTTTTTAACCATTCCCTCATTCAAGGACATCTGAGTTGTTTCTAGTTTTTGCTGTTATGAATAAAACTGCTCTAAACATTTGTATCCAGATTTTTTGGTGTGAACATGTCTTTGTTTCTCTGGCATAAATGCTCTGAAGTATAGTTGTTGGATTATATTGTAGTTGCATGTCTAATTCTTTAAAGAAACATCTCATTTTCCAGAGTGTAAATAGCTGAGCCAATTTACATTGCCACCAACAATATTTGTGTGATTCAGATTCTCCCATCTTTCCCAGTATTTGGTGGTCTTGTAATCATTTTGAACATAGTGATTTCTTCTTGTGCTTTTCGTTTGCATTTTCCTAACTGTTAATGATGTTGAACATCTTCTCATGGGCTTATTTGCCATCGGCATATCCTCAGTGAAATGCCCCTTGTCCATTTTTCTAGTTGATTTTTTTTTTGTTTTTTGCTGTGGAATTTTGAGAGTGCTTTATATATGTCATATAAGAATCCTTTATCTGATATATAATTTGAAAATATTTTATCTCACAATGTAGCTGCTGTATTCACTCTCTTAGTGAGTGAGCTCTTTCAAATGGCAAGAGTTTTAAATCATGAAGAAATCCATTTTATTATTTTTTCCTTTATATATCATGCTGTTAGTAACAAGTCCTGAGTAGTTTCTCCTATTTTTTTTTCCTAAAAGTTTTATCGTTCTACTTTTTACCATAAGTCTGGAATCTACTTTCAGTTAATTTTTGCTTAGGTGTGTGATATTTTAGCCTGTGAATTCCACTTGCCTCAGTACCCCTTGTTGAACGGTCTATCATTCCCCCATTGAATGGCTTCTTCTACTTTGTCAAAAATCTGTTGGGCATATTTGTGTGGGTTTGTTTGTTGGCTCTTTGTCCTGTTGCAACAATCTGTGGGTCTATCGTTCCACCGGTATCATCTAGCCTTGATTAATGTAGCTATATAATAAGTCTTGAAAATGAATAGACTGATTCTTACCACTTTATTCTGTTTCAAAACTCTTTTAGTGATTAGAGCTATTTTTCCTTTCTATATGCAGTTTAGAATAGTCTTAACTATACCTACAAAAATATCTTTCCAGGATTTTAATAGGAATTGAATTAAACCTCTGTATCAATTTGAAAAGAATTGCTATGTTGAGTCAGTCAATCTGTGAACACAGTATATCTCTCCATTCGTTTGGATATTTGATTTCTTTCCTCAGAATATGTAGTTTTAAACCTACAAATCCGATGCACATTTTGATTTTATTTTTAATTCCAGCACCCATGTGTTCTTTACTACTGTATAGGAACATAATTGACTTTTGTCTGTTGATCTTGTGTTTTACAATATTGCTGAACTCTTTTTTTTATTAGTTCCATGAATTTTCACAGGTCATTTGCAATTTTATAGGTTAATAATCATGCCATTTCAAATAGGGATAATTTTAGCTTTTGCTTTATGATCCACATTCCTTTTATTTCCTCTTCTTCCTATTGCACTATCTAGATCTTATAGCACTGTTTGAATAAAAATGGGGAAAGTAGATATTTTTCTTTCAAATCTGAAGAGGAAAGTGTGCTATCTCTCATGATTAAACTTGTAAGCTGTAGGGTGTCATAGGGTGCTCTCCATCAATTCTAGGAAGCTTCTCTCTATTTCTATTTTCCTGAGAATTTTTGATACCAAGAATGGGTTCTCAGAATATTTTAACAACATAATTACCTAGTATCAAAGGTGAAAATCCTGTGAACATGTCTTCTCCTAAAAGTGCCCACATGTACTGAAGAGTTTACAGAGACCACAGTTTTGTGACTGAATCAAGAATGACTTCATGAACAAGGATTTAAAGTTCACTGTTCTACAGAGGTCTGGCTGGGCCCCAACACTGCAGTCTCAGAGGCACAGATAGCACTGTATTCTATACAAAAAGATCCTGGGGAATTGTGCAGTTCTGGCTGTCCCTTGTGGGAGATGCTCACTTTGGTCGCATTAGTTGACCTGGGCTCACACCCGTGTCTGCATAAGGCTTTTGCAGATTTTAGGTCTTGGGCAGTCCCCTGGCTTGCCTTTCACTTACTTATTTGATGTGTAGTTACCAAGTCCCTCCTAGATGTGAGGCGCTGGTGTGCCAGGGGATGGGGTGCTACAGTGAATAACAGGCAGAGGCCTCCACTTTTCATAACTCCTTTGGAGGATGATGGTGGATCTACCCAGGACCGTTAAACAGAAAGGACCAGACTTGTTAGATTTTATTCTTGTGCTGCTTCTGCTCAGTCTCAGTGAGCAGGTGTGGTAGAGCTGGAAAGCAAGCCATGGTCCCTCAGAATGGCAGGTGGCTGCCACTAGATGGAGTCTCCCTCTCTAGGCTCTTCTGGATTCTCTTCATCCTGATAACCAAGTCATTCACCACCTCACCTTCAGGTCATAGGCGAAAAAGAAAGCAAGCTCTTAGGAAATAAAGTATCACGTGATTCATGATGGTGAGCATCCAGGCATGCTAAGCTAAGATAAAACCAGGAGGCCATTCAGAATAACTGACAACAGGGTACAGTGGGGGCTGTGCCACACACACCCCCACCCAGTGCCTGGAATCCAGGCCCTGTCACCCAGAGAGGCAGGAAGGGGCTGGAAGAGGTCGAGATGGGAACAGTCTTCCATGCAGCAAACTTTGATCATCCAAAGGGCATCCTTCAGGCCTCTAGCTCAGCAGCCAGCCATGTGCACTGCTTTAATTGGGCATTTTCAGACCATTAAGTAGATCGATCAATGACAATTAACGTTGACTTTAATTTTGCCCCTCCTCTGTCTTTATCTAGGCTTTAGAATTGCTGAAAAGGATATACATGAGCCAAAATACATGCGCATGGGACCCATTCTTCAGTTTGTGCACCCTTCCCTCCCCCTCCACACACACACACATGCATACTCAGGTAGTGGGACAGAGGCTATCAAAATAGTTAGCATGTGGGCTGGGGTTGTGGTTCAGCGGTAGAGCACTCACCTAGCACGTGAAAGGCCCTGGGTATGATCCTCAGCACCACATAAGAATAAATAAATAAAATAAAAGTCTTTAAAAAATAAAAAGAATAGGTAGCATGAGCCAGATGTGGTGGTGCATGCCTATAATTACAGTGGCTCTGGAAGCTGAGAAGGGAGGATCTCAAGTTCAAAGCCAGTCTCAGCAATGTCAAGGTGCTAAGCAACTCAGTGAGACCCTGTCTCTAAATAAAATACAAACTAGGGCTGTGGATGGGGCTCAGTGATCCAGTGCCCCTGAGTTGAGTCCCTGGTACCTCCCACCAGAAAAAAAGAATAGGTAGCATGAGACCTCAGCCTCTACCTGTCTGCCCCCTCATCTTTGGGGAACAGGCCAAAGGAAGAAGAGAAGTTGGAGTCACTTAGGATACCTATAAAGTTCTCTAGATGACTCTTTGGGGAGTATTATTTACTTTTTGAGAAGGACCCACCTAAACATACATGAGAAGAGCCCCTAGGACCCATCATCTGCCCTTTTTGAAGGAATGAAGAAAGTCTCCATTTATAGAGCACCTGTAGGTTGACAAGCAGGGAACTGGGCCTTTAACAGATACTATGTCTTTTAATCTTCCTGGCATCTCTATACAGCAGGGATTATTTCTCCAATCTGCAGATTAGGAAACAGGCAGTGAGGTGCTATGGCCCCCCGGCAAGGTGCTTCCCATGACACTTTTCCATCTCTTCCCCACACACCAATGAACTCATGTCTCCATACTGACCCAAACAATGGTTTATGGCCTGGGGTTCTAGCCTCAGTGCCTTTCCTCAGCAGGTTTTCCACCCAGCAATGCCATCTTCTTTCTGCATGTGGGTTGTACTTACCTCATCTTCCAAGACTCAAAATGCATCCACAGGGAGCCTTCTCTCATTTCCCGTCTTCTCTCACCCACCCCTGCCCAGCGCTCCGTTAGCCCTCAGCTCTCCCAGCCTGGCTTGGGTTGGCTTTGTCTCCCTTCCTTTCGTCATTGCTGGGTCATTCTGTTTCCATCACTGGTTGCTGATGGTAAGCCCGGCAGGGGCACAGAACACTCGGCTCCTCCCTCCGCCCTGGCCTCCCACTGCAGCTGCTCTGCACCCTGAACCTGTTATTGCAAGGCCTGTGGCTTGCTCATGGCCCTGTGCCAACTTGTCGGAGAATCTGGATTTCAGTAGAACTGAGTCTATGAAAGCCCTGAATTGTTTCTATTTCTGTTTTTAATACCTGAAAGTCAAAAGAAACCAAAGTCTATCAAAGCTTGTCCTGTGGGAAACACAGAAGCTGAAGAACCCGCAATGTCCAAGGCCCTCTGCCCACTCCAAAGGCATCTCTGCTATTGCTCCCTGGCTATCCTCCGGTGTACCCAGCCGCTGCACTATCCAAGGGCAGAGGGAGCCCAGCACTCTTGTCCTTCTGCCCTTCAGTCCCTTCCCCCTTCTACCTGCACTGCCTTACCAGCTTCTTGAGACCTGGCCAACAGGTGATGTGTTTCTTTCTTGCCTTGCATAAAGTCATTTCTCAGTACAGTGGAATCTTTTCCTTATCCAAGGCTTTTGCCCATAATCTGTAATAGACACACCTCTTATCTTCTTCCTGTTCCTGATCTGTATCAGGTTTCAGAGAACTTTGTGCCTGTGGCTGAAAAAATTTCTCACACTGCTACAGATCGTTGTTCTTAGTCTGAAGAACTGAGTTGGAAGATAGTGTTCTTTTAAATGTAGGTTCAAATCCCTGCTGATGAGCTGGGGATCTGAAGACTAAGTCCTCAGTTGCTCAATGACAGCAATTAATTAATGCAATTGGGGTGATAACATAGAGCATAGACTTTGGCATCAGCCAAATGGGGATTTGAATCTTAGCTGTACCAGGCATTAACTATTCACTACTAATGACTACTCCTCAAGCTTTACGCTTCCTGCCTATACAGTGGGGCTAATAATACCAACCTCATAGATTTGATTGAGAATTACAATCACATGATAAGAAAGGCTGGCATGATATAGATGTACCATGAAATGAGCCAATTAATTGATCAAGGCTGCCTTACGTTTGAAGGACTGAGCTGCATTTTGACAGCCAGAGATCAAAACAAGGCAGTCCAGTGCCCAACTAAGAATGGACACAGATGAGATGAGAGGACCAGCAAAAAGCACTTGGGGATTGACTTTTTCAGAACTCACCAGGGACTGACCTTTTCACCTGTAAAGGGCAGAGGTCAAATATCTCATAAAGATAATCGTTAGACATCAAAATGTTGCAGTTCATAGCTCAGTGTCCCTACTCACAAGAAGCAAGGAGATCAGGACTCTAGCAAAGCTGGTCAGAAAAACTGGAAAGTAAGATTTCTCTACTTCACAAGCTTGTCTGGCACCAACACGGGCCACTGCACAAGGGGTGACCTAGGGCCATTTTGCTTTAATGCTGCTTTCTGAGATAGCCAAAAAGGCTTGGACCAAGGACTGGGACCTGTTCTAGAATGTTTTAGGCACAGGAGGAATGCAGAGAGGAGTACCCTTTGTTGCCTTCAGCAATCCCTCATCTCCTCTGCCTGCCTGGTAGAGTAGAAGGAGCACTGAATCGGGAGCTCAGGGACTGAGTTTCAGACTTGCCATCGAAGTGTGGCATTGTATCCCTTCACCTCTCTGAGCTTCTATGATGCCTTACTTTGTCAGGTAAGAATATTTATTCTGCCTCTATTACTGAATGTTTAGGAGTCAATGAGGGTGAGTGATTTTGGCAAAATAAGAGACCTGTAACACCCAAAACAGATGATATTTGCTGCTACCCCGAAAACCAAAGAAAAAATCATCATCATCATCATCATCATCATCATCATCATCATCATCATCATCAAATAATAATTGCAACAATTATTATTATTATTGTTGAATTATTTTTACCATCCATTCATCCATCCATTCCTGTTTTTTCCTCTCCCTCTCTCTTTCTCTCTCTCCCCTACCTATGATTGCTACGGTCCTTTCTTCCTACCTATCTTTTTACCTACCTTCCTACACACTGCCTAAAACATTTCCCATATTCGATCATGCCAATGAGCACACAATCACCTAGTATTCACCAGAAAATCCATGCCTGTTAATTTGCAAATGTTGATGGTAACAGGTTACAGGTGGGAAGTAACCTGTTTATTAAAATTAAATGCATCTCTGAACCCTCAACTTACTTAATGCTTTTGAAATGAAGCTTAGGATTTCCTCGGCATGTAATTTTAAACATGCCTCACCTATTTTGAACCTAATACAGTGTGTTAAAGTATTCCTCATAATTGAATGCATTTCCTAGGGTTAATTTATGTAATCAAATACGGTTCTGCACCTGTGAGCAATTCGTTCAGTTGTTCAAAAGGCTTAAAAGTTTCAAGAAGTGTATAATGGCTGAATCATGGGAAATAACCTCGAGAAACTATAGAAGAAATACTAATGAACTATCAGAGAGGAGATCAAATAGATGTTAAAACCAAAAGAGTAGGGGTAAAGTTGTATGCACACACACCTGGGTGACTCTAAGAAGTGCGTTTCTTACCATGGGTCATGGTCAATAGAGTTTTAAAACCTCTAGCTTTTTGTGATGGGAAAGGTGACTGGGCATCCACACAAGTGGTTGGAGCTGCCAAGAGCACCCAACCTGGAATCCAATTAGTGTGCTTAGCCATGGACAGCCCTGGCTGAGCTCCGGCAGCGAGTTGCCTTGTGACCTGGCCCTTGGGCAGCCATGCTTCAGTGAGGCTCACAGCTCTCCCCCTGTGCCAGGGCCAAGCATTAATGAAGGTGCTTGGCATTTCAAGGATGGTGACCCGGGAGGTGTTCCTTTCTCAGGTTCACTTTACACGGAAGTAAGATCCTGGCCGGACATCATCACATAAATTAATTGAGGTGTTGGGGAATGATCAAATGGGAATTCATAATCCCCAGGGGAGACTCATGAGGTTCCGAGCCAGAGACTGTGTAAAGTGATTGAAAGGCTGGCCCAGGGCATTGCAAAGTGAATCCTGGCTTCGGACAGGCAGGTTTCATTATAGAAAGTGAGGGGATAACGATTTTAGAGTTTGGAGTTCCAATTTGACTTTGGTCTATATCATTGGTTGATTGACTCATTCAGCAACTATTTATGGAGCACCATGGAGGCCAGGCATTACGCTAAGGCTGCTGGAGATCAGATTGGGTGTCAGAGTGGATCTGACTTTAGAAATGACTTTGGGTGGATGTCCACTTTGTTTCCCCACCTCTGACTTCCCCAGAGCTGCATGACCTGGTCATCAGGGCCCCTTGCTGCAAGCTGAGACCAGTACAAGCTCCTAAGCCACACCCAATGGAGGCTGAGGGTGTAGATTCATGTCCTATGCCTCTTCTTGGTGAAGCCCAGCATCAAGTAAGTCCTAAGTTTTCCCATGTGGAAACCCAGTGGACAGCCCTAACTATTAGGGTTCTTCTAGCTCCTCTGATGGCCCCAAGTTACAGCACTGTCTACTTTCTGCTTGAAATCATTTATGAGATATCAATCTGACCATCACAGTCTGGTTGCTTTACTCAAAATCTCAGTGAACTTTATAAACATAGCTAAATTTATTGTCCTGTGCAAAAATATATATGATCTTGTTAGGTCTCATTTCCTTCTTTCCACATTCCTGTGTGATAGATCCTGTTAATATGCCCATCTTACAAATGAAGAGACTGAGCTTATTTTATCTCTTATCAGCTGCTTTTGTGTGGACCAAGTTGACTGGTGCTAATGGCATTGCTGCCTGACTTTGAATTCCCCAGCCACCAGGAATCTCTCACTGTCTAGCTCCACAGGTACAACCAGGAAGGAGTGAAGTTTTAGCACTTTCAAGGAGGTGCCTGTGTTTTTCTATACCTTAGAGGGATACCATTAAATTGGAAAATGAAGAGCTTCCAGGATGACAAAGTGAGGCACACTCTGCCTGCGCTACTGTGTGTCCTTGTGAGCTCTGAGTAGGAGGAGCAGTGGATGAGGAGTCTGGACTGCTGGGGAAAGTCCTGGGTCAGCCCCAGCCTGCTGTGTAGCCCCAAGTGAGTCTGTGAGCTTCCCTGGTCCAGTTCCCTTATATGCTAAATCTCCAAGGCCCCTCCAGCATTGATATGCATGAGACCATGGTGGCAGAGAACATCACTGCTCAAAGCTGTGTGTCATTGGAATAAGAACAGAGCTTGTGTTATATGCTGAGCATGATACAGGGGACAGTGTGCTGATGTTCTATAGAATAGCAGAAATGGGTTACAGTAGCTTTCACTAGGGTGTACACTTCTGGGGCACACCCTAGTGACCCACCTCCTCTAGCTCTGACCCACCTGCCTACAGTTACCGCCCTGTCTATTCATACTAGGATGGACTGATTAGGGTTCAACTCTCACAATATGATCATTTCACCTCTTAATAATTCTGTGGAAATACAAGAACTTTGAGGGACACTACAAATCCAAGCTGTGACATGGCTGCTTTTATTTCACAAGATTCAATCTGCTCAGTTTTCCTCTCTGAGCCTTGTCCATAGTCTGGTGCTGGACAGAGGGACAGATCTGTACATGCTGGGCTGAAAAAACAGGGCTAGAAGCAGGAGATCCTGTGAAGGACCTAGGAAGCCACTCTTTTGGCCCAAGAGAAGAGCTGCTTTCATGGATCATCCTTCCCCTAGCGGGTGTCGGCAGCCTGACCCTACCAGGCACAATTTCAGCATCAAAGCAAGTTACTTCAGAGCTTCAAGAAGACCTCCTCTCCCATGGGGGCTGTGCTGCTTGCCATTTCTTTATCTAGGGAGAGGGTTTTTCTTTTTCTGAAGTAGGAACTCAAGTACACGTGTAATGTATAGCAAAACCAGAATGACAAGTACTGTGAGGGCTTTGCCTACATGAACCTGTGTACTCTGAGCAGCTGGAACCTCTCAGCGGGGGAGAACAACAGGGTTTGGGCTCAGCCCTGCCTGTGAGGGGCTCTGGAGAGAGCCAAGGCACCCCTCAAGACTGACTGGCTGCACACTCTGGAATGAGGACTACGTGTGCTTTCCTGCCCAGTAAACACTGACGCGCCTTTCTACTGCAAACTCTGAAGGCTACTACTCAGTGGGATCCCGAGAGGCTCTTGTAGTTTCTCACAACTAAGAATTTGATAAGTGCTCTTAAAAGGACAGTCACTGAAAGAGTCTCTGTGCTAGTTTGATTTGAGTTCCTCTTCTGGGCTCTGCTTATCCTTATGTGTCACCCAGGCCATCTGCAGTCTCAGATGTTCACTCAGTGTCAGATTGCCTCATTCTCCACGGAGCCCCTCACAGGCAGTGCAGGGGTGAAATCCTGCTGCCCTTTCCTGCCTGACACAGTCAGGTTCCAGATGCTGAGAGCAGGTAGCTCCCTGTGTGGGATCCGTTGTCTAATTAAGGTAGGTAGATCACGGGGTGCTTTTTTTTTTTTGCTTTTATTCGCAAAGAAACACAGACTGGCAATCTAAGAATAATTAAATGTGTTCTGTTTTTAATTTGTGTTTTAACAAAATGCAAAAAGTGAGTGTACATTCTTACTTCAAACAAAATCTCTTTTAAATCCTCTCATCCCTTGTTACTCTCTTAAATAATCTCTTCCAAGCCATCATGTACCCCAAATCTCTCTGTCCCCATAGCAGCTCATCCCCACCCCACCTTCGTCTCCTCACTTCTGTTTCTCTTCTCCCTTACATATTTATTATGTAGATCAAACATCTCAGTGATTTTTTTAAACATTCTTTCACCTGATTATTCTGCATGTGACACAGGCCAGAATCTGACTTAGCTAGCTTTAAGGAAAAAAAAAATCTTCCCCCACCCCAGGTTCTTGGGGTGATGGCCGAGGAATACTCATACATTGGTAATCTTTGCTCCTGTTACAGTCCTTATATTGGAACTCCTGTTAGGATTTTCAGATTGTTCTCCAGGTCTGCTAATGTAATTGCTTAAAGGGCACTTTAAGTATAATCATTATCCATTGATTTTTTTCCCGGAGGTTTTTATTCCCTCCAGGAAGCTCAGCCAAATTCTGGCTGCTGGGCTCCATTTGTTAAACCAGGGAGAGCTTTGTTCTGCTTGGGTATTCTCTATCCTGAGCTTTCTGTGCACCATCAGTGGGGCAAAAGGGAGATTTTCTGCCACTTCCTTTTATTGAGAGAAGTCACTTCCTGATTATTGGAGCTGAAATGAGGTCTCCTTTAGGAAGAAACACGGATGCCACAGCACTTCCTGTGTCACACTGTTAGCAGTCCTCATTCCCCCTCACCCAAGAAGGTAGTTGTTCAAGGAAGTTCCTCTTTGATAATTTCAGTCAACAGTAAATAGACTCCTCAGGGACCTCAGAGAGGGAAACTTTTGATAGAAAGTCACCCAGAAGGGTATAGGATAAACATCAGAGTCTTTTCTTAGAGTGGATTTTGAAAAAGGTAAGAGAGTAAAAGGTTCAGAGAGAGTAATGGGACTACAGAATTCTAGAAAAAGGCCCAGAAAGGGAGGCTGTGGCTAGAAGATAAACTGCCTGACCTCACAATTTTACCCAGTGCAGACCCAGGAGAGATGAAGTCAGAGCTCCGTCTGGTCCTGTTTCTCTACAGTGATTTTTTCACACAATAGGCCCCTTGCCAGTTTATCAAGGACTTCCACAGGCATTACCTCATTTGTGTCTCTTGAGCAGACTACATCTTCTGAAAGCACCCTGCCTCTGCCTGTCACCAGCTTGGCCCTCATCCTTTCCTTGGGACACTCCTCAACACCTGCAGTCTGGAGTATGTGTCCCCCGGTGTCTTCTCCTCTTATTACTCACTGGACTTTGGTAATGACCTCTTTTCATTCTTTTTGGATAAAGAGGAAGGAAAGGGAAGAAAAGGAAGAAATCTCTAAAAGGTACCTTACCAAGCCTGTGACCCCAGTCCAATTGGAGAGCCTAGGAACTAATCCTCAGGGTTTGCAACTGCTAACCTGGGAGAACATGTTTCAGTCAACCTTTTCAGAGATGTGACCAAAAGACCTTACAAAAACAATTTTAGAGGAGAAAAAGTTTATTGAGGACTCATGGTTTCAGAAATCTCAGTCTATAGATGGTCTGTACCATTGCTCTGGGCCCAAGTTGAGACAGAACATCACAGTAGAAGTGTATGGCAGAGAAAAATAGGTCATAATGTGGACTCCAAGGAGAGAGAGAGAGAGAGAGAGAGAGAGAGAGAGAGAGAGAGAGAGAGAAGCACACTCCTTACCACAGACAAACTATACACCCCAAAGACACTCCCCCAACACCCCAGCTCCCGTAGCCACACCTACCTGCCGATCATTATCACCCAGTTAATACCTAGCAGTGGGTTAATTCACCGATTGGGTTAAGATTCTCATAACCAAATCCTCTCATCTCTCAACCTTCTTGCATTTTCTCACACATGAGTTTTCTGGGGACACCTCACATCTAAACCAGAACATACTCACTCATGCCCCATCTATCCTTGGTTGAGGGCAGGTCCTGGGCTACTCATCCTCTGGTAATTTTGGCTTGTTTTATGCAACCATGTTCTTGTACAGCTAGGAAGTAGGGAGAATATTCCCCAGGCAGAATCACAGGCATTCTCAGCCAGTAGCCTTCTGAGTTTGGGACATTTGACAATCCACCACACCCATCTCTCTATTCCACCATGATTCCTAGAGTGTAGGTCCTAGACCCATCCCAACATCATACCTGGGACATAGGAGTCTCCAAAAAATGCCAAATAATTGTGAACGGGGGCATGCAAACCAGGGCTGCCTGCACTTATGCAAACAGCACAGTTGTAGGCTCTTGCATGTAACACCCTTGGCAGAGAACACTCATCAATCAAAGTGTTCTCAGTGATGTTAACAAAGGTGTGGCTACTTATTTATTTATTTTATAGTGACAGATAAAATTGTATGTATTTATTGTGGACAACATGAGGTTTTTGCAGTGACTCTTAAGTGTGACTCTTAGTTGGCACCAGAGTGAATAGTGGAAAGATCCTTAACCAGCCCAAATTTTGATTGGAACTTGGGGGAAAAGTACATGAAAAATATCTCCCTATCCATCCCATCAAAAGCATATTTAGTGGGCTGGGGATATGGCTCAAGCAGTAGCGCACTCGCCTGGCATGTGTGCGGCCCAGATTTGATCCTCAGCACCACATACAAACAAAGATGTTGAGTCCACCAAAAACTAAAAATAAATATTAAAATTCTCTCTCTCTCTCTCTCTCTCTCTCTCTCTCTCTCTCTCTCTCTCTCAAAAGAAAGCATATTTAGTATAAATGAGTCCCTTTCTGATGCTAAGCATCTCTTTCCCATCCCTCCTTCTTCTTTCTCCAAACTCACCCTTTGTATGTGGAAGTGAGGCCACCCAGGGAGCCCTGGAGGTGGCCAGAATGGGCCATAGGGGACCAAATCAATGAAAGTGAAGGAACTGGGAGCAGGAAATGGGAGATAGAAATCCAGGGGGGGCAGGGTGCTGTGTTTCATATTGAGAGACATTTCAGTTGCCAGCTTATTGTTTGGGAGGGGCAGGGGACAGGAAGGAGGGACAGGAGAATAAGAAAAACAAACAAGACAAAGTCTGGTCCTTGCTGCCCCAGGCAGCTATTAATCTGTGGTCCAGCTTTTACTTCTGCCTCTGCATCATTTAGCCTCTGGCACTAATGAAAAAAAGGAAGCTTACAAAAAAAATCTTGTGTAGGGATGAAAACTGAAGAGCAGAAAAGGGAAAGGGCTAGCAAGAGGGCAAGATGAAACCTTCAAGTAAAGAAGGTTCTGTGATGGGCCTGCTGGAGGGGCTGGGGGTTCTCTCAAACTGGAGAGAGTGGGGACAGGTGCCAATTGCATGTGTCCGTGTGTCTGGGTTGGGGCCCTGTGTCTCTAGCTTTGTGCCATGGGGTGGGAGCAGTTCTGGGCTGCTTGCCTTGGTCACTTGGTGTGTTGGTAGGCCCATGTGTGACTGGTACTGTGTGTGGGTGTCCAGGCATAGAGCTGGAGACCGCTTTGTTCCTTAGAAAGGAACAGAGTCAACAGGTGAACCATCTCCCATTATTATTTTCTCAGCTTCAGAAAGCAGCCCAGAAATATGTTTTCCCCCAAATCTGGACTCTGAAAAATAAATTAGGGGCCACCTTAGGGAGATGGGAGAAGGAGAATCAAACATCTTCCCAAATTTCCAGGCTGGATGCTGCCCCCTGAAACAGCCAGGGCGGGTTCTGTGACCTCTCCCCAGAACTTCACTTTAGGGGTGACCTAAAATTGCAGTTTGGGGCCAGATGGCCTGACACCTAGCAGGATAATGATAGGGTCCTAGAGGCTTCTTCTTTCCCTACCAGGTATTTCATGCTGTTTGGGGCTGGGGGCGGGGGACAACACCAATACAGATAAGATTATTTTGTTTCATTTAAATGATCACTTCTTTTTTTTTAATTTAAAAAATTTATTATACTTCTTCGAGGAGCCACAACAAACATAATACAAAGTTTGACTCCTTTATGATAAAGCCAAAGCATTCGACAAAAGAATTTGCCTTTTTAAATTTGTCCTAATTAGTTATACATGACCATAAAATGCACTTTTATACATCATACATATATGGATGATAATCTCTCATTCTTCTGGTTGCACATGATAGAAACCTTGTGAACATTATAGCATTTTAGAAATGCACAACTTAAAGCATGAAATTCTCCCCAGCCCTTATTAACATGTTGACATTATTTCTTGTGATTTTTTTTTGCACTTTGGATGGACATCAGTCTGCATCTATGCACATAATGTATCAGCATAATGCATATATGTATATACATATAAATCATTGTTAGTTTCTACAAAAATGAAAAAATGCAACATTGTACTTCAACTTGCTTGCTTCTCTAAGCAACACTTCTTGGGCATCCGTCCATGTCAATTCACACAAAATTGCATCCATCACTGAAATGGCTGCACACTATGACTTTGGTATGAGTGGGCTCCAATCTGGTCATCCAGTCCCCTGATGATAAACATTTCCATGGTTTCCTAAGTTTTACAGTTTCAGGGAGCATTTTTGCGTGTGCCTCTGCACACCTGGAGTGCCTCTTTCAGTAGGATCGTGGTGATGGGGTACTCTACACATAGGGTCCTGCTAGGGAAGCAGAGAAGGCAAACCACGTGCTTCCAGCCGTTATCGGTTCTAAGCTTTCTCATTAATATGCAGAGCAATTTCTTGTTCTCTGTCTTTGGTGCCTTCTCCACACAGAGAGAGGCTAAAAATAAATTCACCTGTCTCCTCGTCACTCTGTTTATTTAACTCAGCATATCCACTAGGGTTTAAAAATACTCCAACAATTCACCTGCAGAACAGAAGATTAGATAGTGCTTCCCACTTTAGGATTTCACCAGCACTGCTCTGACATGCTAACACCCCCACCCCGGCATAGACTGTACTTCTGCAGGTATAGACAGGAATTGGGTGTCAACATACTTTATATACAACCAGAGATATGAAAAAATTGTGCTGTATATGTGTAATAAGAATTATAATGCATCCTGCTATCATTTATTTTAAAAAAATCAATAAAAAAGAAAAATAAACTAGTAGAAAATATATTATTATGTAGAGCTCTCCTATACTGTTGGTGAGACCATATCCTGGGACAGCCACTGTGCAAAACAACATGAGAATACTCAGAGTATTAGAAATGGAGCTTCCATATCATCCAACAATCCCACTACTGGATGTGTATTCAAGAAAATAGAGTTAGTATGTTGAAGAGACTTCTGCATTTCCATGTTTATTGCAACACTGTTCAAATATCTAAGAAAAGAGCCCAATGTCAGTGTCCATCAATGGATAAATGCATAAAGAAAATGTGGTATATTCTGTATATACAATGGAATACTACTCAGTCACAAAAATGTTGAAATACTGTATTTGCAACAACTGGGATGAACCTGGAGGGTATTGTGGTAAACAAAGTCAGGCATTATGCATTATTTTTGAATAAGCCAGGCACAGAAAGATGAATGCCACATGATCTCACTTACACGTGGAATCGAAAGCATTTGATTTCACAGAAGTTGAGAGTAGAATTGTGTCTAAGAGAGGCTGGGGAGGGGCGTAGGGATGGTGAGATGGAGGAGATTGATCAACAGGTGCAATATCACAGTTAACATAAATAGGTTCCCGTCTTCTATTGCTCTATAGGATAACTATAACTAACAACAATGTTTTATGTATTTAAAATAGGCAGAAGAGGATTTCCAATGTTCTCACCACAAAGAAATGATAAATGCTGAATGGTGACAGATAAGCTAATTACCATGATTTGATGATTATGTAATATATACATGGATCAAAAATCACAGTGTAAGGTGTACAACCATTGTACCAATAAAAAATAGAAAAAGATATAATTACAATCTATAGAAGATATATTTCTTAGAATTGTTCTTAGCAATTCATAGTGTTCCACAGCAGTGGTCATTTCTTGGGGTTGGCAGTGTCTGGTGTTTTGGGACATGGAGGATGTGATTTATTTTAAGGTAAGGACTCTCTGGCTTGATTTTTCAAGGATGCAGGGACTGACAAAGTTATCCTTTTTGCTCTACTCTAAATTCTCCTCCATTCCAACAGGCCCCTCTTCTGAATCTTCTTTTTGGTCCCAGCTGGATATCAGCTAATCAAATTCAAAGACATTAGATGATAATGGCTTCACGCCTTCATTTTCCAAGAGATAGTTAAATTTTAAATGAAGACTCTAGGGTAGAAATTTTGTCTTGCTTATCTATCCTCTCTTCCCAAGAACAAGAGCATTATTAAATGACAAATCATGAAACAAAGGAATTGAAGAGATAACCAATGACACAGCACATTCTTATATTCCAAGTAGCATCAATTAATTAATTTAATAACAATGTAGCTTTGCTGTAGCTCTAGGGTGATGAGGAATCCCTATTGCTACTCTTCATGACCTCCTGGCATTCTTAAGGAAATAAATCTAATTAATGAGAATTAATGTAAAATTTCAAGAGAAAAAGATTTTTTCTTTTTATAGGAGGAGTGCTAAATCCGATTACTGCAAAGATTCTGTTTTAAATGTTGGACACTCACACAGCTGAACTTGATTATGAAGAGAGAAATTGTTTGGTTCATTAGGCTTTAATTATAGAGATGAATTATTATGGATGAAAAGAGGGAGCCACAGAATTATGGAGATTGAATTCCAGTTCAATAAACAACTTCAAATATCTTTACTGGAGACACAAGCTGGTCATGTTCTTTTTTTTTTCTTCCAATTTAATTTGATGCCTGTTGACAAATGATGTTAGAATATCCATGGAAAAAAATCTTAATATCTTCAGTGCTTGAGTGGTGATCATTTAAATGATACTTTTCTCCTTAATTATATTTTCTGATGGTGGTATGAAGATAGATGGGTTTTACTTTCACTTCAATTCATTTTGTATAATGACAAAATATTACATTCTTGTTTTGCCACTACCCATGAAGCCAAATTGCTTTTATAATAGTTCAAGGGCCTTCGGATGCAAAGATAAACTGAAAACTCTTGAGCTTCATACCGAAGACCTTTCAGAATCAGACACAACTGAAATATCTCATGTTGTCATTCATTATTTTGTTGTAAAGGTACCAAACTTCTGCTGTCATGATTATGTTATTCACCAATTCATGTCTCTAATACATATTTGTATCTGAGGTTTGAGGCACATCTCTTCCTATTCCAAATTTTTCTATTTCAAATTCTGCTTGTTTGAGTCCTAATTTTCAAGTCCCAGGTAAAATTTTACTTTCCTCTACTTTTTCTTTTTCCTAAGCATAAGACTGAGTATCGACCCTACTCTCTGATTTTGTAAAATATCTATCAGCTAGAACACTATTCTTAGTAGTCTTTTATTTTGAAGTCATTCATCCAGATTGGAATTTACAGATGTCTTACATTTCTTATGACTTTAAAATAGTAGTTCTGAAATATTATAAAAAATAATGCCTGTGTGACAGTTGAAAATTACATATTCGGTAATACCAAAGAAATATTGTGAATATTTAAGTGTGATAGTAGTATGACGGTTATGTGGCTATGAGGGACACATAACCGTCATATAACTCATATTCTTTTACATAAACAAAATTGTTATAAATAAAATAATTTAATGTCTAGGATTTGCTTTAAATTTGTCCAGGAGAGGGGAAATTGGGTTTGGATATAGATGAAATGGAGGGAAGGAAAAATATCGTTCCTTCTTTCCATCCTAAGTTCTATGTCCCTAGAACAACGGGCAGACTAACACAGGAAAGGCAAAGATATCCTAGTTTTATTGGCATGAGAGGAACTAAAGTGAATATAGTGAATATAGTCATCCTTTTCTCAACACCCTGGGATCTAGGACTTGTTCCAGGACCCTTTGAAGATACCACAGTCCATGGCTGTTCCTGCCCCTCATATAATAAGGTGCAGTATTTGTGTATAACTTTTGCATAGCCTCCTGTACACTTTAAATCATCTCTAGATTGCTTACAAAGCCTGATACAGTGTAAGTAGTAGGGAAATAGCTGTACTGTATTATTTAGGGAATAATGAGACAGAAAAAGTCTGTACATGTCCCATACAGGTACAATTTTTTCCTTACTGTGTTCAAGCCCAGTTGGTGAACCCATTTGCAGAAACTCTAGACATGTGGACTGACTGAACTCTTATGCCACAGCTGATGAAGAATGGAGAGTTATGGAGAAAAAGAGCTCTCCAAACAGGATAGGGTCTGATGGTAATAAACTGCCCAGGCTTAATGCCCGTATTCTTCCATGTACCAGTATCTACAGTGGCAAGGATGCTTCTTTTCCCCAGGAACAGGGAGGGCACGTCTTAGATGAGGGTTCTTGGGGAAGGTCAAAAATTCCTTTTCTGCATCAGCCACTTTTTCAAAGTAGTCTAAGATGCCAGATAGTGAGATTTTATGATCTGAACTTCTTTAGAAATAAGAGTAACTATGATCTCCAGGCTGACCCACATGGATCAGCAAGGTTAACTGAGACTGACCAACTATTATTGTTAGTTATTAAATTGAAATATTGAGCATTCGTTTCCCATGCTATTTTATCTACCCTTATGTTTGAAATTTTCCTCTTTGTAAAGAATGATTTTTAAATTGAAATAATAAAATAAAAACTATCGGGGACAGCAGAAGGACATGGGGCGGGGGTCTTCTGCCACCAGCAAAAATCGTCACTTGGACTTGGATAGATCACTTGGCCTTTTTGAAACTTTTGTGTCACTTTTTCAAGATGTTCTCCTGAATGCCTACCCTCAGCCACTTCCAGCTCTGGAGTAGTATAAATATAGGTGTTTAGGGATCCAAAGTTGGCTTTTAGACAATGGAAGGATATATATGTATATATATATAAACTCTCTGGAGTGATCACATTAACACAAAAGAAGTGTGGCCCCTCTTGGGAGGGTAATAAATCACAGCTGGAGATGGATTGATAGGAGCTTGTTTTGAGAGCAGAGATTTGACAAGAAAATGTCCCCTCTCTTAAGATTTGAATCTCAGCCTCAGAATCTCAGCCCTTCATTCAGGTCCATGGGTTTACAAAGTCACTCTGGACACTGGGTCAATTTGAAATGTTAAATGGTGGAGTATGAAGAACTAATCCAACCAGAACAGGTCTTGTTTCATGGTAGGAGAGAGCCAGTTCTGTACTTTCCATAGATGATTCCATGCATTTTCACTCTGTGACCTGGGAGTGTTCTTTAGGTGCAACTGGACACTTTCCATTCTTTCTTCATAGATCTATGTCTCATTGCCACGTTCTCTGTGGACACAGAGATAACAGTCCACCAGCTTCGTGATTACCCAAACCCCTTAAAATAGTTGAACCAATATAATGAATCATTTTAAGCCTTGCCATGGTTAACTTGCTTCATCAAGAAAGACTTATTCACACAGATAAAATGTAGAAGAAACATCGGGGGACACAGCACTTGAATTTCCCTGAATGGTCCGAAGGGAGTTACTGGCATCTTACAAGCGTCAGACATCTGAAGGCAATGACATTCACTATACTTGTTATTGCAGTGGCGTTTTATCAATCACCAGCTTTGCTTACTGTAGGGTGTTCCTTTGACATGTCAAATATACTCCTAAGTGCTGCTGAAGCCTAGAATGCTAGCTATATGCACTAAGATTAATGGAACACAAAGCAAAATAAAATCTACTCTTCTCACTTTGACCTGGACAGCAGCTAATAGTCCAAAAGGTAACTATTAATTGATGAAGCTCTTCCAATTGTGCCAGAGGTCTTTAAAAATTGTTGGTACTATACTCATCTCAATTGAAATGTATTTCCCTTATAACAGGTGAGGGGATATCAATAGACATTTGGAATTTCAAAAAGTGACCCCTGGCCTTTCTACTATCAATGGCTCCTCATTAGAATCACCTAGAGTTTGGCCAAACTCTGACATGTGAACTCAATTTGCCTTGGATGAGGTCTCAGTTCTTTCATTCCAGAGCTGCTCAACACAAATGGAAGGATTCACCAGCCAGCAAGAAGCGGCTCTGTCTTCTCCTGGGTCTATACAATGGGGAGATGAGAAGGAAATATCACCAAGGTGAAGAAGTCACTTCATGGAGAAGCATAGAAGCCACCGGCTGGGCTTCCAATTCTTCCTCAGCATGTGAGAGCCTCCTCAACTCTTAATGCCTCTTTGAACAATGGCTATCACACAAGGTTGTGTTGGGAGTGTAAGTGACTCAAGTATTTAGAAACGCTATCAACTCAGTCACATTATATGTGACTGCTATTACCAATGCTATAATTGGGATCTTAAATGTCCCCCAAAGGTCCCCAAAGCAGTCCAGGGATTGGTCCCTGAAGTGGCACTATTGGGAGGTGACAGAACCCTTAAGAGGTGGGGCCTATAGAGAGGTCTTTAGGTCTCTAGGGGTGTGGCTCCAAAGGAGATTGGGGGACCTCAGCGCTCGTGAGCAGTTTTGTTGCCCCAAGTGCTTCCTCCATGAAATGTTGCCTCCTCTCTACCCCAGAGCAATAGAACCATCCAATCAGGGACTAGAACCTCCCCAAACTGTAAGCCACAATAAACTTTTTTCCTTATAAATCGGTTATCTCAGGCATTTTCATTATAGTAACAGAAAGCTGTCTAACACAATCAATGGGCAGCTCATCTCACCATGAACTGTATAGAGCCCAGCCTAAGACAATTTCTTCACTTAAATCTGCAAGGGGAGCATTTTGTTCCTGATATGCTGGTGACTTTCTGGGTTTAATGTCTTACCTCATGCTTCTCTGATCCTCACTGTGTATATTTCGAACCACTGTCTTCACCCTAAACTTTGGCTCCAACAAGTTTGAGAGTTCATTACTCTCTTCTCTCTTATTTTCATCTGTTTTAAGTTTTTTTTTTCATACCAAAAAAAAATTTTTAAAAATATTTTTACATGAAATAAAATAAAATAATGTAATAATCCTGGAACTGTCTCTCCTTTCTAATGCATGTATCATCTGGTTTTAGAATGTTTTTCAATGATTTGGATCTCCTATTTATTGTTATTACAAGTCATTATTCAATAAATCTATTATGATACTTCATTGTAATGCTTCTTTGCTTGGATTTGCCGTTTAATCATTCAGTATTTATTTACTTGAGAATAACATGTCTAGAGAATTTGTTGGCCTTAGTAATGATATTAATACACTATCTTTAGTGTACGTCCCAAAAATGCAGACTGATAAATCTAGACATGTGTAATTGTTATAGATCACCCTTGCTGTCTCAGATAGTGATGTCATATGCATTTGGGGGGGGGGCTGAGGGTCTTTATCCACAAGGCCCCCATTGTTTATTGTGCTGCTGTGTCAAAGAGTATTTTCAGACCCCCTTCTCTTTTTCTTGTGCCTCTGTAACATGTGGAGCAGTAATGAACATTTAGGGTTCAGAATAATAGCATGGACAACTGATAGGACCATATCATATTAACTCTAAAGCATCCCTTAGAGATTTTCTAGGCCAGTTCCTCATTTTGGTGATAATGGAAACTGAGGCTCAGAAAGTGACTGGACTTGTCCCAAGTCCCATCAGCTATCAAACCACTCAGACTATCTCTTCCTACTCACAGGCTCCCTTCATAGTGAGCAGCAGTGATCAAAGAGAGTGTGACAAAGATGGGCGTCAAGTACCGTGGGGGTCAGGTGAGCATGGAAGAAGAGATTACAGAAAGTACAAATCGCAACTGGCCTGACTTGAGGCAATTTCTTAGCCAGTGGTTCTCACCACAGTGTGCACCACCAGCCTGCTTGGAGAAGCTGTTAAATCACACATGGTTGGGACATGTATGCAGTTTCTTATTCAGGGATTGGGGGAGCTGAGAATTTGCATTCCTCACAATGGGACCATTCTTTGAAAACCAGAATAGGTCACATACAACAAAAATCTTGTCTCTTATTCCCTATAATTATCATCGTTGTTGTTGTTGTTATTATTATTATTATTATTATTTTGGTACTAAGGATTGAAATCAGGGGTACTCGACCACTGAGCCACATCCTCAGCCCTATTTTGAATTTTATTTAGAGACAGGGTCTCACTGAGTTGTTAGCACCTCGCTTTATCTGAGGGTGGCTCTGAACTCACAATCCTCCTGCCTCAGCCTCCCAAGCCACTGGGATTACAGGCAGAGGCCCCCATGCCTGGCTCTCAATTATTATTATTGCTGTTGTTAGTAATTGTTATTATTCTGAAGACTAATGTCTTTCTCAATACTTCTCCTTGCCTACTAGAAAGGTGGTTCATATTGGCATCTACTCACTAGGGTTGTCTCCCTCTTGGTCCTCCTTTTCACTGTTACCCTTCTTCATCTCATTACTTATAAACAGAGTCCTGTTGTAATAGCACAGAGGAGCCACCATGCCAGGGTGGTCACTTTGCATCCTCATGCACAGTTGATAATTAGGATCTCATAGGGGGTCGGTGGTGAAGTGGTGGGAGAGGTATAGGATTTCTAATTCTTGGTTATGAAGGGTCATAGGATGACTTCCTACTCTTGATAAAAGATTTCTTTTGAAGAAATCCTCTAGTTGTGACTCAGTGTCAAAGGACATTCAAAGAGCAATGCAACCTAGAGACATAGCTTACTCAAGTTGTTAGGACACTGATGGAGAACCCAATACATAGTGAGCATCCCTAATCTAAAACTACCCAATCCAAAATACTCCAAAATCTGAACTGTTTTGAGCATCAACTGATATGACCTTACAAGACTGAAATGTCACATCTGACCTCCTGTGACGAACCAGTCAAAATGCAGGTTTATTAAAAAGATTACCTTTGGATTATGTATATAAGGTATATAAATTTAGTGAATAGTGTTGGAGTTCTATCCCCAACTAAACTCATTGTATACATATAAAATTCCAGAATCTGGAAAAATCTGAAATCTGAAACACTTTTAATTCTAAGTACTTTGGGTAAGGGC